>NW_024465649.1:4200000-4410000 GCF_017591425.1 Ochotona curzoniae
TGTAGTAATGATATAGTGGTTTGGAGAGGGAAGATGGAGGACCTTTCTGGGTCTGAACAATACACCTGCCCACGTGGGAGAACTGAGGTGGGTTAAGCATCAACCACTGTTGACCACCACCCACTGCTGCACACTAAAGCTAAGGCCGGGGGCTTTCCTGGCAGGGCTAGATCACAGTACGCACCATTGAGTGTTGGAACATGGGGCAAGTATGTTATGCTGAGCCAATACACTAACCAGCACAAGGGGGAACCAGGTGTGGGGCAAATTCCATAGGGGATATGTGGGCTCACCTTTGTGCAACTACAACATCCACTGGTTTGCTAGAGGTAGTGACAGGCTGAACTAGGCATGACCGTGGAACCCCAAGACATTCATGGGTATTGTGTTTTGGAACAGGCCGGGCTGGTCCATGCTATAGCACTTGTAGGCACACAAGATTAGGATGTCGGGTGGGCCAGGCCACAACATCCAGCACTGAGATAAACAGGACCAGGATCATTGTCTCTCTTTTTCTGAAAGGGAAAATTGTGATTCAGAGAGATTTTATGTCCAGTGAAACCTGAATCCATATCTTTAAATTATAAATTCGATGTGGTTTTTACTAGACTACATTCACTATAGAACCTTACTGCTATTTTTGGGGTTAAACTTGGAAGTAAGTTTACACAGGTATATTCTGAATAACTTATTGGCAGAGGAATGAGTTCAGAAAGACCCTGTGATTCTGATTACATATTATATGCATCATATGTCCTTGTCCCTCTCAGAGCAGATTTGGATTTTCAAAATTACTGAGTGACAGGCAGGCAGGTGCATGGCGTGTTACCCTAACACATCTCTCTAAAAGGCCTCCTGCAGAGCAGATGATTGGGCTTCTGTTCCAAGTTTCTAGATTCAGAAATATTCTTCTAAACAGGTGCAACTGTCACATGAAATGACCATGACAATAGAAGCAATTGGCAAAGTATCCTTTCCTTATTTTCTGCTCCTTGAGGCAAGTCTCGCCATGTTTCCCTGTAGCCTTTTCCACCTCTCCAGGTGAGGGTTTTGCAGCAAACCAAGCAGTCTGAAGTTACCAGTATCCCCTACCTTTAGGACCTAGGGGAAGCAGGCAGGCTGAGGATACATTGGGAGGAATGGGGCTTACAAGTCTATTGGCAGCTCAATCGGCTGCCACCGAGAGCTCTACATGATGTAATTATAGGCTTAATTTCTCTGGTTTTGAAATCACCCGCTTCTGTGTGCATTTAGGATGTGTTCTAATCTCTGTGAGAATTTATGCACCTAGTTCCCATTAGCATTAATGAGAGTTGCATGGATAAATCACTGAATGTCAAATGAGAATGTATCAGTTAGTCACAAGGATGAAGGCTGCACATTTCCCTTTCCAGCTCTTCTAAGTTATCTTTGGGCTTTCCTGGCAAATTTTTGACCATTTGATAGTCATTTTGTGGGCAAGCCCTACATAGCACCGACTTCTTCTATTTTTCCAGCTCTGTAAGCATAATTTTCAGTATGTGCATGAATATGTGTTCATTTGAAGAGACTCTCCAAGGTCAGCATGATGACTCATTTGCCTAATCCTCTGCCTACAAGCACAGGCATCCCATATGGGTGCTGGTTCGTGCCCCATATGCTTCACTTTCCATCCAAATCCCTGCTTATGGCCTGAGAAAGCAGTGGAAGATGGACCAGATCCTTGGTCTCCTATACTTACATGGGAGGCTAGGAAGAAGCTCCTGGTTCCTGGCTTTGGTCCAGCTTAGCTATGGTTGTTGACGTTATTTAGGGAGTGAATTAGAGAATAGAAGATCTTTCTGTTTCTCCTTCTCTTTGGATCTCTGCCTTTCTAATAAAAAAAAATACATCTCCTAAAAAGGGAGAGGAAGAGAAACTCTCCAAAATTCTTCATTATAGCTTATTGCTTTATTGTTCAAAAGTATTTTAAGGACATTATAAATATATCACAGTTATTAATCATCAGTGATGTGCCTTTATTTATTCATTTAACATTTGTAGAATTACCATGTGTTGGATACTATGTTAATCTCTGGGCATAGTGAGAGACGATCTTTTCTTTGGTGGTAAAGACAGTTATAAAAGCAAACTTTACTAATTTAAGCAATTACAAAAAGCAAGTGCACCAGGAGATGCACAAGGAAAGATGGGGTTTCTGTAGGAAATGGGCTACAACCATTCGGGTCTTGAAGGTTAAGTAGAAAAGTTCTAGACTAAACTGTTGGAGTAGGTCTTCGAAAAACAAGAGCGTATTAGATGGAGTAAACTGTTCCAAGACTAAACAAGCAATGTGTTGTAGCAGGAATATAGGAACTTCTGAGAGGGATCAGAAAGCAAAGAGCCTGCAGGGTGGCATCAGATGATGCTGAGAAAAGCATCCTTATGAATAATTGTCAGGGCTGGTTTGTGTCCCCATGATCTAAACTGCCTCCAGCACCAACATCCCACCATATGGGTGCTGATTTGGATAGCTCAACTGTTTGGGCCCCTATTTACACAAAGCCCAATGTTCCTGGCTTTGGCTTAACCCAGCCCCAAATGATGTGGCCATTTGGGGAATGAACCATTAGGTGAAAGAGCTCTCTGCCTGTCTGTCTGTTTCTGACTTTGAAGTCTTTGAAGACAAATGCTAAACTTTTTTTGTTTAAAGAACAATTTTCAATGAAGAGCAATGGAATAGTTAAAGAACAGGACTTACAGGAATGTCATATGTTTTTAAGTTAGCTCTTGGATTAGGTGTGTCTTGGCTGTAACACCCAATATTAAGAACCAGATTGTGTATGAGCCAGTTGGGCAAAGCTATTATTCCTGCCAGGACAGGAAGTGGACTAAGTCAGCCTCGACCAAGGACCTACCAGTGTACGTGAGATCTGCCACTGAGAGGACCCAATAGAGGAGCTTAGGGAACGCCTTTGTTGGCACTCAGGGCCTGAAGATGAGTGCAAGAACCAAAGCAAAGGAGCAGCCCAGAGCAGGCCAGGTTACAGTACCTGCTGACATATGTGTCTTCGTGTCTCTCAGGTAGGAGGGAGGACCAGACTAGGTCAGTTTGTAACACCCACTGGCAGGTCTGATAACCAGGACAGGGTGCAGGATGGACTGGGTCTGCCCATATCATCAGCCAGTTCACTTTAGGACTGGGACTGGAGACTGATTATACCAGGTTGGGCAGCAGCTCCAGCTAGCATGAGCTGGAATTGGGGCAGACCAGGCCAGGCCAGACTACAGCACCCTCCAGCAAATGCTGAGGTGACATGGACCACACTACACTGAGCTGCAGCACCCACCAGCACACATGAGATTGGGACAGGGGATTGAGCCTGGTAGGAGAATAATGGGGACTCCAAAGCCGGGCCACCGCTCGTGTTGGTGAACATGAGAGCTGGAACTGGGCAAACACACCTGGTAAGGCAGGGCTATAACACCTGTTGGCCTACATGTGAACTGGGTTGGGGGAGAACCAGGCTGGGCAGCCAATTGTATCCACTGGTACAGGTTATGAACCAGAGAAAGGGCAGGTAGGTTGGGCTTTGCCACAGCATTAGCTGACAAATGTTGGGACTGGGGCAAGTTCTGTCAAGCTAGACTGCAAAACCACCTGGAGAGTGCAAGATCTGGGGCAGGTGGTAGATCCAGTGAAGAGATTGTGGGCTACTTTCTGATGGGCTTCAACTTCTACTGGTTAGCATGAGAACTGGGTCTGGAGGCGGCCTGGCTGGTCAGGCAGAGGTACCCACCTGCATAAGTGTGGGCTGGATGGTAGAGTTGGTTGGGTTGAGTTAGGCTTTAATGCCCAATGATGTGTACAGATCTCAATGGGATGTAGGGCAGACTGGCCCACTCCACTGCACATGCTGGCAAGCACAGGAACCAGAGCTAGGGGTCCAGTCCAGTGGGGTTTTTTTAGGGGTTACTTTGACTGGACTGCAGCTCCCCCTGTGGTACATGAGGGCTGAGTGTGTGGTGGGCAGTACCCATTGGTTTGCTGAGGATGGAAGGCAGAATAAATTAATCAACTATCTCACGAAATGTGACAGCAAATTTCTGGGCCAATGGAGACTCAGCGTACTTTAACAACCAATTGAACTTGGAAAGATTTCCTTATCTGTGGAGTGGTGATATCGGCAGCCTTCCAGAACTATCAAAAATACGTGAACAGAACACTCAGAAAATGCTCCACAATGGGGAACTTGGGATGACTCCGGGTGAGCAGTTCCCCAATTCACAGATTAATGTGGCAATTAGGAACCGGGAGTGGTTTTTTTGTATCCTACTCCCCGCCCCCCCCCCCCCCGCCATATACAGGAAGAAAAAGAAGAAAATGTGTAAACAAGGATCTCACCCCCTATCCTTGACCCTTGCCTTCCTGATTAATTATGTAAACATCACCAATAATAAAATTTTTTTTAAAAATTAGGTCTTGGGACAGAGCTAGTGGACTGGTGTGGGAGGAGGTGATGTGGCTGAAAGAGAGGAGGTTATTACCTGGGCCGCATAGCTTGTTCTTCAGGATTCATGTTAGCATCAGCAGTGCAGCACTGATGAGGCGACTGGGATGAGCAGTGCACGCTGCACAAAGGTGGCAAGTCTCTGTTGGACAGCTGAAGGTGTTTCAGTATTTCCAGGTCTTGAAAGTGAAAAAGACAGAATATTAGGGGATAAGTTACCATTCTTTCTCTTGTTCCTCTGCTTCCTCCTCACCTTCCTTCCTTCCTTCCTTCCTTCCTACCTTCCTTCCTTCCTTCCTTTCTTCCTGCCTTCCTTCTTTCCTTCTCTTTTTCTTCCTTCTTCCCTTCTTCGTCTTCCTCTTTCTCCTCCTCTTTTTTCTTCCTTGTCTTTTTTATATTTGTCTTCTTTTAAACCTGTAATACTCATATACCAAACATTGGGATCAAGAATAAGAATATTTGGAGACCAGCATAGAGATGTAGCAAGTTAAGGTTCCACCTGAAGTGCCAGCATCCTATATGGGTGCCAGTTTGTGTTCCGGTTACTCCACTATCAATCCAATGCCCTGCTTATGGCCTTAGAAAGTAGCAGAGGATGGCTCAAGTCCTTGAACCCCTGCACCCACATGAAAGGCCTGCAAGAAGCTCCTGATTTTGGGCTGGCCCAGTTCTGGTTGTTGTGGTCATTTGGGCAGTGTTGAGGCATAGCAAGTTAAGACTGCTACCTGTGATGCTGGTTTCCAGTCTGGAAGTACTGCTGCATGTTCAACTGCTCAGCAGAAACATACTACCTTTCTGCATCCTTGTTGTCATCTAGTAATCCCATATGGAGGTCCAGGTTCTTGGGTTTAGCCTGGCTCAGCCCTGGTTAGGGGGATTATTTGGGGAGTGAACAATCACATATATATCAATATGTATCAGAGCTTCATGTTCTCAATGTCCAGATGCAACTTTGCCTACCTTTGCCTGTGTTTTAGGGTTATAATCACATTGAGTAGCCATTCATCAATTAGTGGACAGTTAAAGCTATTTCCACTTTTGGCTATTATGAATAACACTTCTAAAATATTTTGGTTTCGGTTTCATGTATATATTTTCATATACCTAGCAGTAGAGTTGGTAGGCTATATGAAAACTCTGTTCATTCTTTTGAAGAACTGTCAGTGTGTTTTTCAAAGTGACTGAACCATTCTGTATACCCACTAATATTTTTACCAGTTTCTCCACATTGTCACCATTTTTTTAAAACATCTTTTAAAATTATAGCCATGTTAGTAGGTGTGACATGGTAGTTCTTTGTGCTTTTTGTATTTCTCCAATAACAAATGATGCCATGCATCTCTTCAAGGGCTTTTGGCAATTTTTATATCTTCTTTCTAGGAATGTCTATCTGAATTCTTTGAAGTCAGTCCTAAAAGGACAAGTGTCACGTGTTCTCCCGGATACAAGACAACCTTCATGTAAAATATAAAACAAATAGATACATATGTAAACAAATATATACATTTATTCTCATAGATGAACTGTATAATGGAGACTAGCATACCAGGAAATGGAGATACATTGCAAGCTGCATCTCCTCTAATGAATAAATGGAGCACTTCCAAGGAGACTGTCAAGTATACCTTGACGATGTGGTCCTAGGTTTTCTATCTTTACCTATATCTACAGTGCCATGATACACTTAAATAGCAGAATATGAACTTACAATTGCTACTAAAGGACTATACAACTGTGATAATATGGGGGCGGGGACGATGGGAGGGGATAAAAGGGAGAGAGGAATCTTTATACCTACAAAACTGTATCACAGAAAGTAATAATAGAAAAGCCGGATTGTTTTTTATGGTTGAGTCATAGGAGTCCTTTATATATTTTGGATACATATATATATTTAATCAGATACATGCAAATACTACCCCTCCCCCCCATTCTGTGGGTTGTCTTTTCACTTTCTTAGTTTTTAATTTTGATAAGTTCCCAATCATCTTTTTTTTCTTTTGCTACTATGCTTTTGTTATTGCTAAGAAATGACTATGTAATCCAAAACCATGGAAATTTGTTTTATCCTAAGAGTATTTGTTTTGCACTCTTAAAATTAATTCTGTGGTCCATTTTGGGTTCAATTTGAATGTGGTGTAAGATAGGGAATCCAACTTCATTTGTGCATATACCTCTGCTGTTATGTCAGCCTCATTTATTAAAAAGAATACTCTTTCTCTCTTTTGAAGTATTTTCTTGCCCTTGCCAAACATCAATTAGCCATAGATTTGTTTCGGGGCTCTCAAGTCTGGAATCAGGGGTGGGAAACCTTTTTTTCTTTCAAGAGCCATCTGGCTATTTATAGCATCATTAATGACAGAAAAAATTATCAGCTTAAAAGTTAGCCTAGTATAGACATTGGATTCCAAGTCCTGCCTGTAGTTATCTTGGCAGAGTTACGCCAAGTGATTTTGCAGGCCAGATAGTTTCCATCGCTGACAGATATCTTTTCTATGCTAGTACCACACATTCTTGGTTACTATAGTTTTATATTATGTTTTAAAATTAGAAAATGTAATTCCTCTAATTTTGTTACTTTTTAAAATATTGTTTTGACACATGTGAATTTCCTGAAGCTGTAGTTCCTCATGCAATTTAGAACTAATTTTCCCATTTCTATAAAGATGCTAACTGGAATTTTTAAAATAGAAATTGAGTTGGAACTGTATATCAATTTGGAGAGTATTGCTATTTCAACAATGTAAAGCTCTTTTGTCCATGAACATGAGATGCCTTCCCATTTATTTATGTCTTATCTCATTTCATTCAATAATAATTATGAATTTTGGACAGAAAAATTTCATTGGGAGGTACATAAAATTAGGTTGCTGCTGTTAGTGTTGCAACATTTGATCTCTTACTTAATATGGGAATTGACAGATTTCTTCATTATAAAGTACCTGCTCCCTTCTGTAACTAGTAAATAACCCATAGGACAACATTTTAATGCTGTCAAACAACTCATTGAGCAATTGAGGGCCTTTTGAATTTTCATTTTGTTTTAATATCCTTGTAGGACCAGGGCAAAGACGGGAGCCTGGAACTTCATCTAGGTCTTATACATTTGTCGACAGGGATCCAGGTACTGGGGCCATCATTTATTGTATCCTGCACATCAGTAGAAAGCTGGAATTAGAAGTAGAGTTGGCACTTCCAATATAGGATACAGGTATCTTAACTGCAACACAAAATGCAGCTTCTGGGCGCTTATGTTGTGAGAAGTTCATCTCATATCTGGCATGTCTCTTTCAAAAAAGAAATGAAAACTATACCCAACAAACAAACAGCACATTTGGATACTTTTACAAATAGCAGGAGCCAGTGTTGTGGCACAGAGAGTTCAACCGGCCTCTTACACATCCACGCTCGTTGTTAGGATCCTGGCTGCAGCCCAGCTGCTTTGCTTCTGATCCAACTTCCTGCCAATGTTTCTGGAAAGCAGTAGATAACGACCCAAGCCCTTGAGCCTCTGCCACCCCTGTGGAAGAACAGGATGGGATTCTTGGGCCTCACCTGGCCCAAACATGGCTATTGTGACCCTTTGGGAGGTGAATCAGCAGAGGGAATTATCTCTCTCTTTCTCTCTCTCTCTCACTGCTTTTCAAATAGTACATAATAAAATATTTTCAAAAAGATGAATTCTGTCAGGGATTTAACATTTTGTTTGTTTTCTCAAAGACAACTTAATTCCAGTTTCTGGATTTTACTTCACCTTAAGTATGTAATCTGTATCTACAAGGTTTCATTGTAATGGCAAAAGAATTAGAGGAGGTGATGTAAATAAGAAACGGTTAGTAATACTCAGAGGGATGTTTTCTGCATGCATGTTATTAAAGCACATCTTTCTTCACAATCAATTATACTCTAATGTGGTCTATTGGTCAGAATGTTGTGCAGCTGCTTGACAGAGCATCACAGGAAGGTGTGGCTCCCTGGAAGCACAGAGAGCAGAATCTGTCCCCCTTGTGATTCAGAGAATGCTTGGTAATTGCCATTTGGTTCTGTTGACCAGCAGAATTGATTCGCTGTCACATTAATTTTTTTTAAGATTTATTTATTTTTTATTACAAAGTCAGATATACAAAGAGAAGGAGAAACAGAGAGGAAGATCTTCTGTCCGATGATTCACTCCCCAGGCGGCTGCAACAGCCGATGCTATGCCGATCCGAAGCCAGGATCCAGGAACCTCTTCTGGGTATCCCACACGGGTGCAGGGTCCCAAAGCTTTGGGCTGTCCTTGACTGCTTTCCCAGGCTACAAGCAGGGAGCTGGATGGGAAGTGGAGCTGCTGGGATTAGAACCGGTGCCCATATGGTATCCCGGGGCGTTCAAGGCAAGGACTTTAGCTGCTAGGCCACGCCGCCGGGTTCAGTGTCACATTAATTTTAAAACAGGTGCTACTCTACTTATGCAACTTCTACTTTTTTTGGTTGTTTTTCTTTTTGAAAAGGTGAGTTCCAGAATACAGAGTGACATTCAAGTGGAGACAATTCTCACCATGTCAGTGATTTGGGAGCTTGTTTTAGAGGATGCACTGGAGAGAGACAATCCATTTTATAAGTTTAGGGTAAGGTTTCTGTATTCTCTCTTTTTCTACATAAATATTAGCTTTATCGGCATGTTTATGAATTCATATGCTGTTACCAGCTCTATTCTACTTATGCAGTAGCTCATGCGTGTCATAAGACATATTTATGCAGATGCCCTAAAGTTATGGAAAGTTAGAGGACACTGGAAACGTAAATCAATCCAGTGCTTCAAGATATGTTGCTTAAGAGTAGAAGAGGTAGTCACTCCCAAAGAGTTCACTTGAAAATTCGACCCTAGAGGCAGCTAGTGTTTCTTAGCTACCTGATTGATTGTAGGCTGGTTCTTTCACCGCAGAAGCACTTGGAACAGTCCCTGGTTGAAAACAGGCAAAGCAACTCAGGGTGTGCAGAATTGCTTATGTGTGAAGGGCTTTCATAACACATGTACATGGAAAGACATTACACAGCACCTAGTATGTGTAGTGTGCACACATTTGAGTCTATGTCTCCAAGGTCTTTTTTTTTTAGATTTATTTATTTTTATTGGAAAGTCAAATATTCAGAGAGAACGAGAGACAAAGAGAAAGATCTGTCTGCAATATTTGGAGCTGAGCCAATCTGAAACCAGAAGCAGAAGCTTCCTCTGGGTCTTCCATGCGGGAGAGGGTTCCAAGGCTTTGGGCCATCTTCCACTGCTCTCCCAGGCTGGGAGCTGGATGGGAAGCAGGGCTGCTGGGATTAGAACCAGGGCCTATATTGGATCCTGGCATGTACAAGGCAAGGACTTCAGCCACTAGGCTACTGCAAGGAGCCCAAAGTCATTTTCATATGCTAAATATAGGAAAACTTTTTCCTACATGATGTACAGTTTTGGGTCATAGCCTACAGCTGAGATGCCACTTCTTTTTCAAGACTTCATTTGTTTATTTATTTGAAAGGCAGAATTACCATGAGAGAAAAGAAGAGAGAGAGAAATATCAACCTTCTATCTTTGGGTTCATTGTCCAAATGACCAGATCAGGCTGACGCCAGGAGCCAGGAGCTTCTTCTGGGTCTCCCACATGAGTGGCAAGTGCACTTGTGTCATCCTTGGCCATTTTTCCCAGACCATTAACAGAGATGGAACAGGGAGCAACGAAGCATGAACTGACACCTGTAAGGGATGCCAGCAACATAGGTGATGACTTAAAGTGCTGCATTGTGGTGCAGGCCCTCAAGGATTTCTGCTCTTAAGCCCTGTTTCTTCAGCTGGATTGTAGATTCTTTGAGGTCATGGACCATGTGCACTAAGTCTTAACATGGCCTTACTTGATTTAACACATGGTGAAGGCTCAAGTTTATTTGCTAAGTGACTGAGTGAAATCAATGGCAATTTCCTGCTTGGCTCTTTACAAATACAGTGTGTGAACTAACATTAGCATGAAATACATGAAATCTCTGGATGGAAAGACCTTTCAAGAGCCACTTAGCTTCAGTATCTTGGTGTACACATTTCCCTTGCAGGGTAGAATTGCCCTCTCAGGGTTAAATGTTTCCGGCAGTTCAGAACAAATACACTACATAACATGGGATTCTCAGGCACTGTGGCCAAGTAGTTAGGATGGGACATTTTAAGTCAGTTTGTTTGCCTTCAAAACCACAGTTTGTTACTATTTCTACAACCTTGAACAAGTTCCTGCTTCTTTTTAAGACTAATTTTTTTTTTGTTTGTTTGAAAGTCAGAGTCACAAGAAAGAGGGAATATCAGAATTACAGAAAGAGGAACAGAGGATGAGATTGGGAGAGAGGGATCTGCCCTTGGGGATGGTGTGGCACTTGCAGTTGGAAGATTAACCAATTGAGCCATCAATGGCCCCAATGAATGAGTCCTAAAATAAAATCATGTCCATGATTAGACTGTCATTACTTGTTTTATTTTGGGAAATCCCTTGGGAATCTATTCATTCTTATTCATGTATTTGTCATTAAACTTATTTTTAACGATATTGGACCATCTGTTAGTTTGTGGTGATGTGACAATAAGCATACAGAGCTTATTCTTGTTTCTATAGCCTATAGTCTGTGGAAACTATTGAGTGCCCCTCTCCCTGTGATTAACTTATTCAGCAAATAATTATTGAGTACATTTATATTGGGCACTTTTCTAGAAATTGTTGAGTACAAGGGCACTTCCCCAAAACATTTGTGGAAAATGAAATTTAAAAATTGGTTTATTTCCTGCTTGCTGCATATACCAGCATGCACAGGAACTGGGGCTGGGGGGTGAGTCTGGTGGTGGTTACTGGGGGTCCCTCTGATTAGGTTGTGGTTTCCACTGATATACATGAGGGCCAAGTATGTGATGGGTAGGAATGGACTGGGCCATATAGCATCCATTGATTTGTGTATGAGATGGGGCTGGAGACAGAACCGACCCAACAACTGCAATCCCAGTGTGTGTGTTGGCTAATGTGGGTGACAGATTGAATTGGACCCCCCACTGCCTGGCACCTACGGGAGTCAAGTCTGGAGTCATCTCTAGTGAGGTTCCTTTGCCCTTCCCCCAACTGGACCACTGGACTCAGAACTCCAGCCATGGGAAAAATTACAAGGATCTGTGGTCTGATAATAGGGTATATATGTCAGAACTGGGAGTCCTCAGTTGTTGAAGCCTGTGCAGTGGACAGCATGCCCATATGAACATGGGGGACATGACTACCAATTCATTGGGGCCTGCAGAAATTGTCCAGTACCATGGAGGGCAGAACAAATTGGACAGCTCTCCTGTCCAAGCTTCGACAGCAGGTACCTGGGCAAATACAGACACTAAGGTGGACTATGTCAGCAAGTGGACCTTGAAACGATTTCCTCCACCTTAGAGCAACAAAATCAAGAGCATGTCTGAACTATCAAAACCACTTAAGCAGTATCTTTGGAACAAGCTCCATACTGGGGACTCTGGGATGACATCTGGTGGCCTTCCCTGGTTCCTGGGTACTGATGTGGTTGGGCTGTGGGGAGTAGCCCTCTTCCCTTGTATTTCCACTTTCCCCAGATACAGGATATCTCATCCACTTTTCCCTATTCCTCGACTCTCCCCACCCTAATTGGGGTTCCACATGGGCATGCATCCCTCTTAACTATGTTAACATCATAAAAAATGAAATAAATTATTAGAAAGAAAGGTATATTTACTTTTTTATTTGAAAGGCAGAAGAATTGAGAGAGGGATAGAGAGAGACAATGAGTGTTCTTCCATCGACTGGTTCAGTGGCCTGAATGCCCACAGCACCCAGGGTGAGAACAGGAATTGCATGTGGGTCTCCCACTCTGCTGACAGGAACCCAAGTGCTTGTGCCACCATCTGTTGCCTGCCTTCCAGGTACATGAGTAAGAAACCAGATTGAAAGAAGAACAAAACTTGATCCCAAGTATTCTCACAAGTGATTTGAGCAACCCAAACAGTAGTTTAACTCACTATGCCACAACATCTGCCTTTAGAAAAGTTTATTTTGATGTGAAAAATCCTTGAAGTCCATGAGTAATTTTTAACATACATTTTCCATGAGCTTTCTGAAGACCCTTCTTCTACTAAGGCGAACAAGGCTCCTGCGTCTATACAATTTATTTTTAGAGGAGGGATACTGAGTAAGTAAAGAATCCACCAAGTAGACAAAATATTTTCAAATGACTTCAGTAAAGAAAATAACATACTCAGATGCATCAGCATGTGGCTGCATAAACATGTGGGTAGAGCTACTAGCATAATCATGAGAAGCTTGAGGAAGAAATTATATCTGAAGCAACTCCTGTATCAGTTATCAATTGCTTAGTACAGAAGCTTAAATATACCCAAGGCTTAAAACAAGCTTGAAGTTCACTGTTTGCTAGTTGGGCTTCACCAAATTGTCCGAAGCTGAATTCCTTCTATCCTGTTACTCTCCCCTCCACGCTGTTCATGATGACCAAGCACATTTCAGTCAATGGGAGAAAAAGAGGAGAAGCATGAGGGCACCCACATACGCATACAATCCTCTTGAAGGAAGACAGTAACTAAAAACTGAACCCCATTTCCTTCCCATCCCATTGACCAGAGTATAGTCAGAGAAACCTACCTAGTTGTCTCCTTGGCAATGCTGTTTTTCCTTGTATAATCACATACTCAGCTAAAGATTCTATTAGCATGGAAGTTGAGGAGAATGGTTATTGGTGGTCTGATAGTATCTGCTACTAACATGGGCTACTAAACCTAACATGAATAATCAAATGGGGCAATGGGAAGAACATCTTGGGCGATAGTTTTTCTAACAAAAGGAATAGAATTTCAAAGACCTTGAGCAGAGGTGGGTTTTCCATAAAGATAAATGAAACTAAAGAATCAGTTCCATGTAACACTCTGGCCTTAATTTTATAAAATTGAACTTGAGTTGAATAAGTCTCAATAACCCTATAAAACGAATGAATTGGAGTTATGTATATCCATGTAGCTGAATGTCAAAAATATAATAATGAGGAAAAAAGAAAATTGTAGTATTAATATACTATATAATTTCATTTATCTATGATTTTATTTATATGAAGTCTAATAGCAGCTAATGTATTATTTAATGATATAAGTTGTAGAAAAGATGGCTAGTTGCCAACCTTAAATCTAGTCTTTCTATCCTCCCACAATAGCAGAACTCTGCTTTTATTGTGGTTGGAATATGTCCTGATGGAAAAACTACATTTTCAGCTTCTATTGTAGTTCCAAGTTATTACATAATTCTGAATAATAGATAGTAAGTGCAAGTTGTTGGGTAGGATCCTTGGGAAAGAATTGTGAAAGAAAAAAAAAGATTCAGCTGACATTTACTCTTTTGCTATTGGTCCTGTCTTTTCTTTTCTTAAGATTTATACATATATTATATTACATATAATATATTATGATATTATAACTGTATATTCTATATACAAAATTATATATGTGTGTATTATTGGAAAGACAGATTTACAGAGAGCAGGAGAGAGAGAAAGATCTTTCATCTGCTGGTTCACTACACAAATGGTACCAGAGCTAAGCCAATCCAAAGCCAGGAGCCCCCTCTGAGTCTCCCACGTAGGTGCAGGGTTCCAAGGACTTAGGCCATCCTCTGTTGCTTCCCCAGGCCATAATTAGGGAGCTGGATGGAAAGTAGAGCAACCGGGATACAAACCAGTACCTATGTGAGATGTCAACCTGTGCAAGGTGAGGATTCAACCACTGAGTCATTGTGCTGGGCCGTACATTTTGCTTCTTAAAGAAAAGGAGCTAATAGAATAAAATCTTTTTGAAATTGGGTGGGAGACATGTGGGTCTCCATTACCTTTGTGGGTTTTTTTTTTGTATGTATGAGTATGTATGAATGATTTTGCTTAGTAAAGTTCTGACTGCTGTGTAGAGACAGGGTGAAAACTTTAGAAGTTGGGTATTCTGGTCTGGTGCGGTGACCTAGTGGCTAAAATCCATGCCTTGAACACAGTGGAATCCAATATTGGTGTTGGTTCTAATCCTGGCAGCCCTGCTTCCCATCAAGCTCCTTGCTTGAGGCTTGGGAAAGCAGTCAAGGATGGCCCAAAGCCTTGGGATCCTGCACCCATGCGGGAAACCTGGAAGAAGCTCTAGGCTCTGGGCTCCTGGCTTCAGATTGGTCACTTGGGGAGTGAATCACAGGATGGAGATCTTTCTCTCTGTCTGTCCTCCTCTCTGTATAGCTAACTTTACAATAAAAATAAATAAATCTTTAAAAAAAATACATTAGAAGTTGAGTTGGGTATTCTTGCAGTATAGTGAGGAATGTTGATTACTTCAATTAGAGTAGAGCAAAATATATTTGGAATACAGTTGGGGTGGTGCTTACAGGATTTTATGATGGATGGAATCGAGAGATGGAAAGTCGGGGATAACATTGATTTTTTTTTAGGTATGAGTGGCTGAGTGGATGATGAAACCACTCAGATGGGTGTGACTGGGGGAAGGCCTGACGCAGGTGAGTGACCATTAAGAATTGATTTTGGACAGTTTAGACTGAGATATCAAAGTGACACAGTCAGGTAGGCACATAATAGAGGAGACTAAATTCAGGGCTTGTTCAAGAACTCCTAGCCAGGGGAATCTAATCTATCTTCTCTGGGTACCCATACGGAGTCTTGTTATTAGGGCAGATGCCCTAAGGGCTTCTGGTAGAGCAGTCACTGGTGACATAGCTTGAATAATTCTCTAGGTCTGTCATACTTGTTTTTAACTGGTTCTTTGGAAGTGGGCACAAGACAGTAGTGAGAGTTTATTTCAAGTAATTATTAGTGTGGATTCACTGCAATTTTGGGTCATTTACACAAGAACCTGGGCTCTTAGAAGTATGAAGAAGTGGGTATTAACTCAGTATTCAGTCTATTGTGCTCAACTGATAGCCTTCTCAAGTCCAATGAATAGAAATGTGTGCTATTGACTAATTACTCTGGTAAAACATGTGGACAAGAGTCTAAAGATGCGACAATAAATATTTAAGTAGATGAATCTCAAATATTTTAAGGCTATTTTTTGCCACTTATGAAAACAAACACAACCAGGATTGGCAATATGGCATAGTCAGTAAAGCCATTGGTTTCAACGTCAGTATACTACATGAGTGCTAGTTCAAGTCCTGGCTGCCCCACTTCTGATTCAGTTCCTTGCCAATGGCATGCGGGAAGTAGCAAACGATGGCTTAAGTGTGTGAACTCCTGCTACCCATGTAGGAGACCTGGATGGAGCTGCTATCTTTGATCTGGCCATTGTAGTCATTTGGGCAGTGAACCAATGGATGGAAGACCTCTCTCTTTTTTTTTCCCCTGACTCTCCTTCTCTTTGTCTGTAACTCTGAAGCTCAAATAAATAAATCTTTAAAATAACAACAACAAAAAAGCAAATGGAGCCATTTATAGGACGCATGGTATGTCCAAGACACTTTATATTTGTTACCTAATATTAGATATCGTGTTTATTTTTCATCTATTTTCACTTATTTGAAAGAGAGGGAGAAAGAGAGAGATCTCCCATTTTCTGGTTTACTCCCCAAATGCCTGCAAGAGCCAAGGCTAGCTCATGCTGGACCCAGAAGCCAGAGCCTCAGTCTCAGTTGCTCAGGTTGCAGGAACTCAAGTACTAGAGCCATCACCTGTTGCTTCCCACCCAGGGTATGCAACAGCAGGAAGCTGGATCTAAAGTGGAATCTTCAGGATGCACCGTGATTCAGGATGGAAGCATCCCAGGAGGTGTCTTTGCTCCCATGCCAATTGCCTGTTCCAGACATACAACTTTCATTATTGTTGCTTTTGCAGATTCAGTTTTCTTATTGCAATACCAAGAATTTTAAGGATTTGATTAAGCTGGTACCTGTGAAATATTTTAACATCACAAACAGAAGCCAGCAAAAAAAAAGGAATATTGTCTGAGAAAAGTGATAGATGTAAAAAAATTCAGGTTGGAGTGAAGGGCTCTATTTCTTATCCAGGAAGAGCAGTTTCATTGAAATACAGACACACACTGTGGCACATCTTAAATAAATGGTTTTAATGTGTGAAAATCCAGTGTAAGGAATTCAAACTGTGATTAAAATTTAAAAGGTTTGATAAATAGCCTTTAAATTAATTGTGTGTGTGTGTGTGTGTGTGTTTCTGAATAGAAGTTTTCTGGCTTTTGGTAAAATCTTTTGTCCAAATTTAATTGACTGTCCTAGTCCTTTAAATATTTTTCAATTTCAGATTATTCCAGGCTTCAGCTATAGGAAAAAAAATTTCATAGAAATGTCAACATAAAAGACTGCAGCTAAATATAAAATTTAAATGCTCAGGATCAAAAATAAAATATTCACCACTATGAAATTAGCAGACTCATCAAAGTAAAAGTAGCTGTGACTAAGGACTATGAAAATATAAAGGGATTAACATATGTGATAATAGGCTAATTAAACCTTAGCTTTTCACTGTGATGATTTTATAGCATCTTCTTCCCATTGCCAATTTGGAAGCTGCCAGCAAATATTTCCTTAATTGCAAAAGGAGGCAATATGTATTCAACTGTCTCATTCACAACATGGAAGGCTGACATTAGTTGGACACGCATAGGGATGGGAAAAGACCATTCTACTGGGGGGACCCGGGGCTGGGTGGTGGGGCAGGGGCCGAGAGACAGAATGCATTTTAAAACAAAAACCAATACAAATCCTTGGGAGAAATATTGAACTCAAATTTGTACAGAAAGTCTACTTGCCTTGATAGACTAGCCTGGCCCTGTAATAAAACCTCCCAAAGTCAACAGTTCATAAAGTCTTTTGTTCTAGTAAAAGGGTCTTTAATTTTTAACACAAACTCATACTTTGGTATGCATGGGCTTAAGTAAAATTAGAAGACATGTATATAATAGGATTTAATGGATTATCATCTGCATTTTCCAAAGATGTCAGCTTCTCTCAGCGCTGATGGAGTAGCACTTAATGTAAATTTAATTTGAAGTGATGTATGGAAGGCTTGAGGTGGTACTCCGCGATTCCCTGACTGCCTGGAGAGCCTCTGTGGGTAGCATCTGGATTTGGCGGGCCCACATGCCCGGCAGCATCTACTAACTAGGATTAATGAGGTAGCCTGTTCACCAGTGATCCAAAGGAGGTATGCTACATTTACTCCCGACAATACGGATAGCAGGGTTAGTTTCCTTTGGGGGCACACGCGATGATGAAACTTAATGATGGACTTGATATTCCGTGTAATAAATAGACTGTATTGGAAGCACTTTTGCTTTGTCAAATTTCAATGTTATTTAATCATAAAATGGTGTTTGGTAAATAGGATTACATCAAAGATTTTAATGTGTGTGTGATTTTCAGAAAATGTCTAGTGGCATGCCTTTGTGGTTAAGATTTGTTTGATTTCTTCTTTTTTTTCATGAGACTAAATAGTAAACCTTCCTACATTAAAAAAAAAAAACCCAGGATTGTTTAAAATAGAACTCATGGTTAGAAGTTTTTTTTTACAGTATTGTTGTTAACTCTGAGTATGTGTGTGTGAAACAGGAAGTGTGTGTGTGTGTGTGTGTGTGTGTGTGTGTGTGTGTGTGTGTGTGTTCAGGGTGGGAAAATCAGAGACTGCTGAGTTAGGCAAAACTTCTTAATCCATTCTCAACTCATTTAGGCATTACATTTTTATTTTGTCTTTGTGTCTAACTGAGCATTGAATAAAATCGCAGCTAATTTCAAATTCCCTTTGTCATCATGGTTTTCAGCCAAAAGTCTATAATAAATGGTCAGAAGATGAGCTGAGACTGAATGAATAGTGAGTGGTATTCATCAGCCAAACATAGAGTCCAGATCCAATTATATGTATTCATTAAGTGATAATGATATCATGGTCTTTAACTAGGAAGAAAAGAGTGTAATTGAATAATAACAGTTGTACAATCCCAACGGAACACACTTTCCATCCCAGCCCAGCGACCCTCGGGGAGGATGCAGGATTGATGGAATTCTATTACTCTTTGATAGATTTATTATGAAAGGCTGAGTGGACTTGCAGCGCCACTTTGTCACTCACACTAATCAGTATCGTAAGGGCCCCGAGCGGGCAGGCTTTTGTATCCCTTTGACAAAGACAAGGTTAGGGGAGGATGACAGACACCCAGACCTTTACAAACCCATACTGCAAGATAAAATGGGCCAGCTGAGCTCTGAGCTGGGACAGAATTTTAATTTGTTTATCAATGGCTCTCACATGGGCAAGACCATAAGGATATTTGTCAGAGAAGTAACACTGAGGCTAAACTCTTGCGTTTGGCAAGTGGAGCTTGGAAAAATATTTATCGAACTGTAAAAAAACAGGCTAAATGGGGGTGGGGAAAGGTAAGTGTCTAAGGAGATAGGAAATAACTCACACGACTATATGCTGTGAGCTTAACACCTGATCTGGATTTGGATTTTAATACATTGGTTGTTTGTTTGCCTTTTTTAAAAAAGCACTTTTCTGAACAACTGGATTTTTTTCCCACTTTTTTTTTTTAATGATTTCTAGAGTCTAAACATTTTGATGGGATCGGCGGGACATTTTTTAATGGGGGGATGGGTGTTAATTTGTTGGGCTTTTGTTGTAGGCTACAATGTTGTGTAATTTAGGAGAAAAACAGGCAAATTTGTCAAACATGCTTTTTATATGGAAAAGGACTTCTTGTGCCTGCCAGCAGAGCCCTATCGGTAACAGCTTTTCAAATTTAAATGCGGTGTCCGCTGTTAGAGCCCAGTGGATTGAGGAAACTGGATCATTTGTTGTGTTGCTGATTGGAGAGAGAACTGAGAAGCAAGACTGGCATCCAGCAGGCCCGCTGAGCACGGTGGCTGCCAGGGTTTATTTTTTGGTTATTGTTGTCGGATGCTCCTTATTTGTAATCTCTTCTTCTGCTTGAGGTCCTGCTTTATTTTTTTTCAGAATGGAGGTTTGCATCGTGAAGAGGAACCTGTGAATTCAGAGTCCGGGCCGCTGAGGCCTGGCCCAGTGTTCCCGCACATACAAACACCCTGGCCACTCTCGGGTGTGAATCTGCCATGCCAACTCCTCTCTCAGTTGGGTTTTGTCTCTTCTGTCTTTGGGCAGGCAGGCATCAGCAAGCTCACCTGTGAATGCAGCCACAATTGGCGAAGCTGCCTCACTGATAAATGTGCCCCCGCTTAGACTACAAAGGGATTATCAGCGTTCCCGCAGCTAACGGTGATTTTCAAGAGCAGGAAGGATTGCTTCAAACTGCTCTCCTTGAATTTCATTTGAATAGTGTTCGTGACAGCACAGCGCCGATGGACATGAATGTATTTAATGCCAGGGACCCGGGTGACAGGTGACACAGTATTTGACAGTGGGGAGTCCAATTGAGCATCAGGAACTGGAATATCTGCAGGGGGTCAGCCAGGAGCAGTCTCTGGACGCCAGACACTGGGCAGAGGCTGACGGGTCAGCAGACCACTGGTTTGCATTCACTCCCCCCTAGAAATGGGCACAAAGTAAAGGTTAATTCAGCCCACTTGGCAAATGCCTGGTTTGTCCACTGAAGTTATAGAAACCAGGCCATGCGGGTTGACTGCAGCGTTGTGTCTGTTTCAGTGGATCTTTCACCACTGTGTGAAACATCAGACTGGATAGAAGAGCTGGTGCCTATAGGAAATGACAGAGAACAACAGAGAGGTGGAATTTCAGGTGTTAACATACACTTAGAACACTCTAATGCACCTGATGAAGGCCTGTGCTGTTTTTATACCGGAAGGAACTAGGAATCTCACCATGCTACCAAGACCTGTGAAGCCAACTGTAACAGAGTCTTTTAAACTCAGCTTTCTCATCTGGCTCTGTTGAGATGTCAGTTGACTGTAAGTCATCCTGACTTTAAGGACGGTCTCAGATAATCTTCTGTGAGTGCAATGTTGTAGAAAAGGGGATGAGATTTGCAATCATAAGAGCTAGGGGTTAGTGATTGCTTTGTGCTAAGTACTTTCTTTACTGGTATTATCTTATTTAATCCTCACAAAAACCTATGAGGGAGATAAGGTTTCTTTGGGGGTCTCCCTGACTGAATCGCTGCAGTCAGAACTTCAGCCATGAAGAGAAGTGCAGGTTTCACGGTCTGACCATGGAGTGCATGTGTCAGAGCTGAGCCTTCTTAGTGGCTCAGACAGAGCATTGGGCAGATATCCAAGTGCACATGGAGGATATGGCAGTGCACTGGAGTCTGCAGAGCACACCTGGTACTACAACAGAGGACAGAACAAATTGATCAACTACCCCAGTCAAGCACAGGCAATGAGTACCTGGGCAAATGGAAACTCTAAGGTGGATTACATCAACCAGTGGGTTCTGGAGCAATTTCATCAGACTTGGAGAGGTGAGATCAACAGCAACTCAGAACTGTTGAAGTTTCAAAGTCCCTCGAGCAGGACCCTTGGGCTATGCCCCACACCCTGGGATGGTTGAGAGGCTGGGTATGGCTCCCTTTTCTCTCCCCTTCCTCCAGATACAGGAACCAAACAACCAAGCAAACAACCAACCAAGCAACCAATCTACAAAAAAGCAGTAGCAGTTTTAGGAGCAGGCCAGGACAGAGGCTACACGACAGCAGGTCTAGGTTTAGTCTTGCTCATCTTTTTTTTTTTTTTAAGATTTATTTGTTTAGTGGAAAGTCAGATATACAGAGAGGAGGAGAGACAGAGAGGAAGATCTTCCGTCCAATGATTCACTCCCCAAGTGAGCACAACAGCTGATGCTATGCCGATCCAAAGCCAGGATCCAGGAACTTCTTCCGGGTATCCCACATGGGTGCAGGGTCCCAAAGTTTTGGGCCGTCCTCGACTGCTTTCCCAGGCCACAGGCAGGGAGCTGGATGGGAAGTGGAGCTGCCAGGATTAGAACCGGTGCTCATATGGGATCCCGGGTGTTCAAGGTGAGGACTTTAGTCGCTAGGCCATGCTGCCGGGCCCCTAGTCTTGCTCATCTTTATAACCGATATCCTTGAAAAGGTGAGTAAAAATCATGTTCTTGTTTGCTATGCCAGAGCACTGTCACTTATTAATTCACAGTCTTATGTTTTTAGTTTTTCTAACTAGATTGTGATAGCAGTCTAGTCTTGTATAAATATATTATTCAAGGCCATTATTATTATTATCAATGATATAAATGTGAATATATTATAGCAGTATAAATATGCCATTAAAACTTTGTTATAAAGTATAAGCTTATTATAATTATTATTATTAATATTATAGTATTTAAAGTAATTCATTCTTTCTGCAAATATTTATGCTGCATCATAAATACCTTATAAAATATTTCCTGAATTACACTATGATTAACTTATTCAAAAGCAAAAAGAGAATTTTCTGCCTAGCTTTGGGTGGAAAAATCTAGATCGGGTGAGCCTGAGGTGTATTTTGACATAGTGAGAACTGCATTAACAACATAAATAGATGGTCGGGGTAACGTTGTTTTCACCTTCTTGGAGTTACAAATGGCCTTGCTTGCTGAAGCACTTGCTGTCAGCCCAAGGCATGGCGGCTCACAAAGCAGGGAGACAGGGCTCACAGTGTGCTGGTGGAAAGGCTTTGTGTTGGCAGTGAGGGCACCCTGCCTCTAGCCTGGGTTTATCCTCTGACTGGCCAGTGACCTTGGACAGACTGTTTTTCTGTCAGTCTGACTTTGTTGGTCTGTTAAAAGATATCAAGAAGATCCTCATGAGCTTCGTTATAAGATTATTGTTTTAGGGCCCGGTGCGGTAGCCTAGCGGCTAAAGTCTTCAGCTTTCACCCTGTGGAATACCATATTGGCACCGGTTCTAATCCTGGCAGCCCTGCTTCTCATCCAGCTCCCCGCTTGTGGGCTGGGGAAAGCAGTTGAGGACGGCCCAAAGCCTTGGGATCCTGCATCAGCATGGGAGACCTGGAGGAAGTTCCTGGCTCCTGGCTTCGGATTGGTGCAGTATCAGCCGTTGGGATCACTAGGGGAATGAACCATCTTGCTCTCTGTCTCTCCTCCTGTCTACATATCCGACTTTCCAATAAAAATAAATACTTCTTAAAACAAGAAGTATATGCATTAGTTGCAATGATCACAATTGAAGAAGATGAAACAAAAACATCATGATGAACAGCATAAAATAACATGTCACGGGTGGAGAATCTGACAGGGTGGTTGTCCATGCAAGATACATTTCTTTAAAGCATCTTTTAAGGTCCAGTGTGATGGGATAGCGGCTAAATTCTGGCACACACAGATCCCATATGGGAGCCAGTTCGTGTCCTGGCTGCTCTACTTTCAATCCAGCTCCCTACTTGTGGCCTAGGGCTACTGTATCTGCATGGGAGACCCAGAAGAAGCTCCTGGCTCCTGGCTTCAGATCAGCTCAGCTCTGGCTCTTGTGGCCACTTGAGGAATGAGCCAGTTGGACAGATCTTTCTGTCTCTCCTTGTCTCTGTAAATCTGTCTTTCTAATAAAAATAAGTAAATCTTTTTAAAAAATCCTAAATCTGACCATTTTTCCCCACCTTCCACCATGTTTTGCTGGACTCTGGCAGCCGATCTCTGAAAGGTCTCTTTGTTTCTCCTCTTGTCTTCCTACTGTTTTTGTTGGTTCGTTTTCCATGTGGGTACACAAAGGACAGAATGTCTTTCAAAAGTGCATGTCTCCTATAACATTCAGCCCCTACTGAAAGTTCTCCAGTGGTTTCTCATCTGAATGAAAACTCCAACTTGTCCTTCTGGGCGCCAAGCCCTTTGGGACCCGGCCTCTCTTACTCCCTGCACTCTTGCCTTTTATCCGGCTCCTTGTTGTCAGCACAGTGACTTTGCTGTTCCCTCTGAAGCCCAAAGCTTTTCCTGCCTCAGAGCTTTTGTAGTTTCCCCTCTGGCTAAGGATGCTCCTCCAGATCCTTCTTTTATCCCCTCCTAAAAATTACAGAATCCAGTTAAGTTACCTGTTTCTTATAATTGTCCCTTTTGCAGAAGAAAAGTGTTGCAAGGTTAGGGACTTCTTTTTTTTTTTTTTTATTTCAGTTTCCCTTTCCTAAGTCTGCATTTTAGAACTCCTTGTCTTCCCCTTTATGATTTTGGCTCATCACTTTCTTCACTCCCATTTTCATGTATCTCCTTATCACACTCACTTGTCTCACTTAGGAAGGTCAGGTCAGTCTTGGAATTCCTAGCACCCTCCAGTCCCGGTCATTGTCAAAGGATGGTGTATTTCCACACAGAGGATTTCACATTCTGAACTTCCCTTGCTCATTCAAAACAACCACTGAGATAACAATTTTTTTTTTTTTTTTTTTTTGCCAAAATCATGCAAGCCATGATGATTGGCTTTTTCCCTTCGTGGAGTTCTGTGGCCACTGTCCAGGGCACATTGTGTGGGCCTGCCATGCGTGTGCACTCATCCGAGAGAGTGTGCAGGGATTGCCACTGTCCTTGGAAGGAGCTCTTCCTACTCGGAGCACACCTCACCCTTTCTAGTGCCACATTCCTTTTATCCTGAATAACTGGAATGAAAATGTTTATTTTTATCTTAAATGAAAGAGGCTGCATCTCCTTGGCGTAGCTTGCACTGAGTCCTGCCCATTTGCTGTCTTGCCACTGGTTGGCATGGCTACATCTTGGGTTCTGGATTTAGCTGTCCTCTTTCTGTTGTAGCTCTTTTTTATCCTCTGTTGCCCATTATAACATAATGGGCAAAAAAAACTCTTTTCTGGGTGTGCATACATACCAATAACTCCGAATAACTCTTTGGGTCTGTCATGCATTTTCATCTTTTCTCTGTGCTCCCGGAAGATCCAAGGTATGCCACTCTAAACTCATTCTTCTTGTTTGGGTTTGTAGGCCGTGTGATCCAGCATGGGCTGTTTGAATACTTTGTCTTTTAAAATTTTCCCTTTGCTTTTGGCACTCACACATCTGCAGGTATAATTAGGTACAAAGGTGGCATGGATTGCTCTGGCTTTCAGAAAGAAGGCCCTTTCCATAGACAGATACCTCTGACTATGCAGTGCAGCTTGCCCATGTAAACCTCTTGCATTGTTTGGAGATTCTATTTCATGCCAAGGATCTCACCACCACAAACAGGCACATTGTTGTCCAAACAGATGGACAACGGAGATAGGCAGGCCAAAGCCCATGGATGAGCATGAAATGAATTGGTACAGAGAAGCCAATAGTACTGGAAATGAATGCTTGTCTTTATTGCGCAGTTTCCAACATCAGGATGGACCCATGCGGATGAGGTTTTGACATTGAGCTACTAACAAAGGAGAAGGACAGTATGAATGAGTGTGCAATGAGGTGTGTGCTGTAACAGGTGGATGAAAGACCCCAGGGAATTGGACAGCTCTGAAACATTCACGTTGGTTTAGCATAGGAAATTAAAGCTTTCACTAGTTGGGTCCATTCTAAGACTCCATATCTGGTTCAATCAACAGTTATTCATTTATTCCTTCATTCATTCAACAACTATTTATTAAGCATCTCTCACATAGTCTCTGCCCTATGAGAACATAGACAGCAGAAATAACCTGAAAGTGATTTAATTATTACAAGAGCTATGAGAAAATACAAGACATTGTATAATGGTGGTGTTTGAGTGCGGGGGATCAAGAAAGATGTCTCTGGCAAGTGATATTTAGGTTGAAATGTGAAGAATGTGTGAAAGTCGAAGTGGGAGTGGGGTGGAACAGGGCAGAGAACAGAATATTCTTGGTGTAATGGGAATCATATCCATTTCATAATGTCTCTTAGAGATGGCAGTTGACTTATGCTGACACACCTCTTGAGAAGGGACATTCACTCCTTTCAGAGCCAGTTCTTGGATGATCTTCCAATAAGATCTTCATTTTGAACTGAAACTTATCTCTCTGAAGCTTCTGATTGTTGGCCTTTTATCTGCTTCTTGTGACCTCACAGACAGAACAAGTCAAGCTTTTCTCATGACAGCAGCTGTGTTGAGCCTTCTCTCCTTTTGGCACCTTATGCAACCTGTCTACAACTCAGATCTTTTCACACATAATCGGGATTAATAATAGAGTTGACATGAGGATGATGTGAAGGAATCTGTGTGGTGTACTTTGCCTCAAAGCCCGCAACACACTAAATCAGCTGAGTGCTCAAAAGATGTTAAAACGATCGCCAACATTCCTAATATTTGAAAGTGATTTGTGCACTTGATTTAAGCACAGCAGACAAAAAGCACAGATTTGGAATCCGGGAAATTACAGCTGTGTGGTAAAAGCTAAAATGATAACAGTTGTCACTTATCGAAATTGCTACAGAAATAAAAAGGAGAATCTGCATCAAGACTCCAACGTCACGTACTGCCTTTAGTAATTAGTCCCACTGTTGTTTGCTCAGGACATAACCACTTCCTTGTACATTTATAACTCAACCTTCTGCCTGTTTATCCAAAAATATCAGGTTTGTTGAGTATACTAGTTAACATATTTGTGAATGAATGTGGAATGGGCAGACGCATGGAATTTACCTTTTTGACAAGTTTATATGGAGTTGGTGAAGAATTGTCCAGCAAAGCGTACACATTCAGTGTTGCAGAACTGGCAGCAGCTCCATCCAGATGCAGACACAGTGTTCTGGGGGCCAGGGACCCTGCTCAGCCCTCCAGCTACCTGGCAGTGGGAGCCCTGTGTCTGCCACCGGCCTGTACAGATCTGTGCTGAGGATTAATGAGACAATGCCTGAAGCGCCATGTGAAGCCCCAGTGAGGAAATTACAGGCAAAAGTCGACTTCCTGTGAATTCAGTCGCTGCGAGCAAGAGCTCCTAATAACAAAGGGGTTTTAAAATAGTATTTTGTGGGTACCCGATTGTGCCCGATTGTATTTTTTGGACCCCAAACTAGCTGGAGGACGACTTCTTTCTCACGTCCCCACGAGGAGCAGGTTGCCCCAGCACCCCAGGCTTTCTCCAAGCCTCCCTAGGAGTGTTGGCATCACCTGGCTGTTTATTAAGAATACGATTTCCTGGGATTCCACTTTAGAACCACAAATTTGCAAAACTCCAGGAAGCTCCATTTACATGCAAGACAACGTGAATGGTGCCCCCTGGTGTTGTTCAATGTGGTGGCCGTACTGACCTCAGACTGTCTGAATGGAGATTTCTGGCTGTGGGATGCGGGAATTTACATTTTTAGCAAGCACGTCAGGCCTATTAGCACCGAGAGCCAATGTCAACATTCAAAAAAACGTGACTGTTGTTTCCTTTATAAATTGGAAGGGCCGAAGTTTGTTGGGGGTGGGGCAGGGAATCGTGCTGAGTGATAATGACCTCTTCACACTCTCAGAGGCTGCGTAACCTGAGTTAGGGCAATAATGGCTGGCATTCACTGGATAAACTGCTGGTAGGTGAGGTGCTTGGGCATCATCTAGCCTACAGTGACTTCCCAAGATCCATGTGAGTGTTATCTCTGTTTTGGAAATTGGTAAAGTTTTGGTAACATCATTCTGGTAATAGCAAATATCCAGTATATCCAGTAGAGTATATCTTATGTGTTTGTCAGTATTTTTTTTTTAATATAAACCCACTGATTTAGAATGATAGTAGTGATGGCAAAATGAAGCCTAGGACAGGTTTGGAGGGGGATGTTTAGAGTAGTGACAGCAGGCATATGTGGAAAGGTAGCTAGGCAAGGAGCCAATGGAAAAAGCACTTGTTCGGGGCAAGCTTTTAGCTTAATGGTTATAGATACCATTTGCAGGTCAGCTTTTCTCTTCTATAGGAGAAATTTTGGTTTTCTCTTATATTCAAAGTTTATATATTTTACAGTAATAGTCTGGTTAATCAATCAGAGAATAAATTTTTGTAAACTCACAAGTGAAGTTGGGGAGAATGCATTTGCGTATTGTGAGCTATGGTGGCGGGAACTGTCCTATACTGATTTAAGTTGAGGCTGAATACTGGCCTATATTGTGGGGAGTTTGGAGAGAAATAAAGAATTAGGGCTTCGTTTACAATTCCCTTAAAGCAGAGATGGAATATCAACCAAATCATTAGTTGTGATTACGTTGCAAGCTGGCCAAACCTACCCCAGAAAGGAATCACAGGCAGACTCTTGGAAGCTCGTCTTTACGCACTAGCTGTCAGGCTATCCTGTTCCACCACACGAGGAGGCAGGAGGCAGCCATGACCAGCTCTGCTCGGAGGTTTTTAAGCATCAATCATCCAGCCAACCGTGAGAGCACTGGTACATGATATGAATCATTCAATCAACCAGGCTTACATGAGTGCGCAATACAAGTTATCCAACCAACTGTAGTGGCATGGAACACAGACATACACTCAGTTTAAGCATCATGCACTTCAAACTATCCAGTCAGTAAGAGCCACATCTCATCTAGTAGTGAACAGAACCTGGCAGACAGGTCCTTCTAATTCCACATACAGAAATTAATTTGAGGCAATCTGCTTACCACATGAGCTGCAAAAGAAAAATAAGATCTCATCCGAAATGACATATTTTCTTGAAACAACCACTCTCCCTTTTCAGGAGTTTCCGAGGACCCAAGGTTATGGCAAAGGTCAGGTTATGAACATGTTCGTATGTTCCAGAAGTGTTTCAGGAGATCTAGCCTTACTGTCACCTTTTTTTTTTTTTTTTGGCCTGGGCTGTCACAGTTATGGAATGTAGGAGGTGATAGGCACCGCTTCTGGGTCTGGCCCCACAACACTTCTGTTTTATGGGTCTCCTGTTCTTTCCTCCTCCTGCTGAGCAATGGTGATGGGCACACAGTTTCCAAAGCTGAGTGTTGAAGATGGCAGAGCCGTTTTCTGTCCAAGCCCTGGAATGTGTGGAGCGGACCCTTTCTCTGACTCCCTTGTCTGGACTGTTACAGGGAAAGGGATATATATTTTTCAAAAATTCCGCATAAAGGCTAGCGCAGAGACATATCAGGTTAATCCTCTACCTGTAGCTCTGACATCCAATATGGTACTGGTTCTGGAGCACCTGCTCCAGTTCTGATCCAGCGTCCTGCTAATGATCAGGGAAAGCAGTGGAAGATGGTATAAAACCTTCAACCCTTAGACAGGTTCCTGATTTTGATCTGGCTATTTCCTGCCCATTTCTGTCATTTGAGGAGTTCTTAAAAAAAATTCCCCTGAATTTGGAGGATCTGTTTCTTACTATAACGGAAGTTCATTTCAACAAATACGTGCTTCCCTTTTACTAATGTTTGGCTTCTTAACTCTTTGAGCATAAGTCTTTTTCAAAATTACCTATTTATGGGCCCTGCGCGGTGGCACAAGTGGTGAAGGTCCTCGCCTTGCACGTCCGGGATCCCATATGGGCGCCGGTTCTATCCCAGCAGCCCCGCTTTCCTTCCAGCTTCTTGCCTGTGACCCGGGAAAGCAGTCAAGGACGGCCCAAAGCTTTGGGACCCTGCACCCGCGTGGGAGACCTGGAAGAGGCTCCTGGCTTCGGATTGGCATAGCATCGGCCGTTGCGCTCACTTAGGGAGTGAATCATTGGACGGAAGATCTTCCTCTCTGTCTCTCCTCTCTGTATATCCGCCTTTCCAATAAAAACATAATAAAAATAAATCTTTAAAAATTACCTATTTGTTTTACGGAAAAAAACAGAGAATGACAGCTGAACTGAGAGAGATAGAGAGAGAGAGAAAGAGAAATCTCCCAACTGCTCATGCACTTTCCAGATGACTACAGTAGTGAGAGCTGAGAAC
Source organism: Ochotona curzoniae (assembly GCF_017591425.1). Taxonomy (NCBI): domain Eukaryota; kingdom Metazoa; phylum Chordata; class Mammalia; order Lagomorpha; family Ochotonidae; genus Ochotona; species Ochotona curzoniae. Next base: position 4,229,268 of record NW_024465649.1, read on the forward strand.
CCAATCCAGGCCTCCTGTGTGAGTGACAGGAACCCACTTTCTCGAGTCACATCCCTGCGTCCCAGGGTCTGCATTAACAGGGACTGCTTAGCAGCTACAGCCAGGTATCAAACCCAGGTACTCAGATACGAGATGCAGACATCTTAACCTCTAGATCAAACATCTTTCCCTAAACATAAACCCTTCATTAACTGCGTGCTTCTGTTTGTAGATCCATTCCATGAGACCTAGTGATTTTAACCAATGAAGCCTGCTATAGGAAGAAATATTTTTTAATGAAATTTTATGCATAAAGATTGATTTTCTTTTGGCAGTTTTACTATAGGCAAAATTAACTTGAAATTGGTACCTTTGCTTTAGGGTCATGTTGAATATTTTAAAAATGTAGATTAATTATAAATGATACATGCCTTTTTTATTTCTGTCATTTGTATTTATGCCTTATTTTGCTATCAATAACAAAACTGAGTAACTGCTAAATGCTAGGTTAGGGAGTGAAAGAATACCAGAGTATGGTGTGTACCCAAGACACTGTGTTTAAGCTAACACTTAGTAAAGAATTTAGAACAGAGTCTGAAGATTCAGATGTGGATGGGATATCTCTCAAGAATCTAAAGCGAACGTGAATGATTTCATCAACTGCTCACTCCCAAAGAAAAAGTTTCTTCTGTCTCTCAAAAAGTTCTCTCTACTGTTTGCAAGTCAAGTAGGTTCATAGTAGCCAATAGATGCTGGCAAAATTGCTCAATTGTGAGAGTAGAATGTTTGATCTTTCGTATTTGTTCAATAATGTTTGTTTAATACTGAGAGTTGGAAGGGAAAGTGATGGGATGGGAAGACCTGTTACTCAACTGGTGCTTCTCTAGAATATCCGTGGTCACTGAGCATTCACGGTCATTTGAATATTCTGTGGAAAGAAACATCTCCACTTCTGCAGACGGGCAGAATGTGGAGCAGATATTGTGTTAAAAATTTTCTTCTGTATAAAGAAAGGAAGAGCAAAGTGGTATGGGTTGGTTTTAGAACAAACCATGGGTGCTTCCCAAGCATTGCTCCAGGAACTGTGATCAGGGTTTGAGGCAACAGAAGCAGGTGCCTGCCCTAATGTTTACAATGAATTTGCAATCCAATTAGGAAGACAAGCTTTGCATTCTGGGCATATTGTCATGAGATGCTTGCACTTGCTCATTCCTTTGCCTAAGGTCTTTCTCTGCTGAAAGCAGTGGCTCTGTGATGTGGGCTTCCCATGTTGAAGTGCCAGTTGCTTTGCTTTTGATTTCGTTTCCTGCTGATGCTCCCAGGGAAGCAGCAGAAGACTTCTCCAGGACTTGGGCTCCTGCCACTCAGGTGAGAGACGCAGATGGAGTTCCTGACTTGGGCCTCGCCCCACTTCTGGAGATTGCAACTATCTACAGAGTGAACCAATGGATGGAAGACCTCTCTCTCTTTCAATCTCTCCCTCTCTCTGTATCTTTCTCTGTCACCCTGCCTTTTAAATAACATCAGAGTAACAACAACAACCACAAAAACCAGCATAACATAAAATAAAATAAAAACATGCAAAACAGAGTTAAAATATGTAGCCCGATGTTTTAACAAGAAAGTACTAAAAAAGGAATACTAGTCACTCAACAAATATTTATTGAACACTGCAGAATAAATATGCACATAAGCATGTAATTACAGCAACATAAAGATTTATACAAGAGCATTATCTTTTATTTTATTCTATATTATTATTATTTTTAAAAGATTTATTTATTTTTATAAAGGCAGATTTACAAAGAGACGGAGAGACAGAAAGATCTTCTATCTTCTCTACTTGAGGAGTAAACCAGAGTTGAGCTGATCTGAAGCCAAGAGCCAGAAGCTGCTTCCTAGCCTTCCATGTGGGTATAGGGTCCCAAAGCTTTGGGCCATCATTCACTGCTTCCCCAGGCCAAAAGGAGAGAGCTGGATAGGAAGTGGGGCAGCTGGGACACCAGCCAGTGCCCATATGGGATCGTGCCAATAGGCTATTACGTTGGAACCAGTCTCTTTATTTGTTTTAGAAGACTTATTTGAAAGGGAGAGTGACAGAGAAAAAAGGGAAAAGAAAGAGAGAGAAGCTTCCATCCTCTGGTTTACTCCCTAAATGTCATTGCAGCTGAGCCGGGCCAGGGAAAAGCCAGGATTCGGGAGCTCCATCTGGGTCTCCCAAGTGTGTGGCTGGAGCCAGAACTCTTGGGCCATTGTCTGCTGCTTCATAGATGCTTTCATGGGACTCTAGATGGGAAGTGGGCAGAACTCCACCACAGGCACTCCGGTTCGTGAAGGAATGTCCCAAGAGACAGCTTAACTTGCTGGGTTGCAAAACCCAACCCTAAGGTTACACTTGAAATAGCTGCAGTATATTCTGTTATGTGATTAGTCTCATAAACTATCATGCTTTTCTCCTATTTTTAGAGATTTGGGTTGATATTAACAGTTTGCTAGTACAAATAATGGCGAAATAAAGACCATTGGAATCAGTCTCTTTGGAGCCCAAAGTTCCCTGAAAACAAATTTATAAAACAGGAATTACTGACTCAGGATTTTTCCTTTCCTGTTTGTTTTGGATTTTTCTCCTCCTCCTCCTCCATTTCTTCCTCCCTCTTCTTCTTCCCCTTCTCTTTCTCCTTTATCTTGAACTTCTCTTAAAGAACAGAAATGCAAAGACAAGTCAAAAATTCCCATTGGTGGGCCTGGCGCGATGGCGCAAGTGGTTAAGGTCCTCGCCTTGCACACCCGGGATCCCATATGGGCGCCAGTTCTAATCCTGGCAGCCCCACTCCCCATCAGCTCCCTGCCTGTGGCCCGGGAAAGCAGTCAAGGACGGCCCAAAGCTTTGGGACCCTGCACCTGTGTGGGAGACCCGGAAGAGGCTCCTGGCTTTGGGTTGGCTCAGCTCCAGCCTTTGCGGCCACCTGGGGAGTGAATCATTGGACGAAAGATCTTCCTCTCTGCCTCTCCTCTATATCCGCCTTTCCAATAAAAAAATAAAATAAATCTTAAAAAAAAATTCCCATTGGTGATCACCAAGGTAAGCTACTGGCATGTTGCCCTATTGGCTTCATCTATTTCTAAAAATAGTTTTAAAAAGAATCTTTGGCTGATAAAGACTTTCAAAGGGCTGCTTAAAAATCACAACCTATTACAATATTCACACACAATGAAACAAATATTAAGTTCTTAATATCGTGTTCGACTTTTCCTAATTGTCTCAAGACACTGCTTTACAGTTGGGTTGACTGAAACAGTATTCAGATAAAGCCTTCATGTCAATGTGTTTTTTTTTCCTCTTAAGTCTCTTTTAACCATGATTATTTGGTCTTCCTCATCCAACTCCATCCTCCAACCATTCATTTGTCGAACAAAGTGGAGACTGGATTACACAGACTATCACAGTCTAGCATTGTCAGGGAGCATTCTCATGGACTTGTTTAGTGCCCTCTCCTATCCGTTCCATTTCCTCAGACTTTCCTGCACAACAGAACAGATACAACACGCATTCCTGGGCACCACCCAGGCTTTCTAAAGTCAGCATACCTAGATGAATAGGAGATTTTTGCTTTTTAAAAAAAATCTCTGCTTCCCTGTGCTGCTGATGCTGGCAGGCCAGGCATCTCAATTTGACAGTCGATATATTGGAAGAAAGATAAGATCACTTTAAAAGAGTGCTTAGGTCCATGACTTTTATTTTTAAATTTAATTTAAATATTATTATTATTTTTGGCTGGGGAGCTGTCAGTTCCCTTTTTTTAAAAATTTTAAATTTGTTTGTTTTTTAATAACATTGTATTATGTGACACAGTTTTATAGGTACTGGGATTCCCACCACCCCTCCCGTAACTCTCCCCCCATGGTGGATTCCTCTACCTTGTTGCGTGACCGCAGTTCAAGTTTAGTTAAGATTACTTCATTGCAAGCATATACCAAGCATAGAGACCAGCATCTTATTATCCAGCTTTTTAGGGAGACCTTCTCTGGTCTGAAGGTAGAGCTAACAGAGTAAAAACCCAATCAATCAAAAGCCCCAGCATATCATCAGCAACTTAGGTCCATGACTTTTAAAATATGCACAAAGGGGCTGGCATTGTGGCACATTAGGTTTAGGTGCCGCTGGAAGGCTGGCATCCTATAACAAGTCTCAGTTGTTCTGCTTCTGGTCTAGCTTCCTGCTAATGTGCTTGGGAAGGCAGTAGATAAGATCACTCATGCCCAGGCCCCTGCACCCATGGGAGAGACCCAGAAGAAGTTCCTGGCTCCTGGACTCAAACTGATTCAGCTCTGATCACTGCAGTCATGTGAGGTGTGAACCAGTGCATGAAAGAGCTCTCTCTCTAACTCTGCTTTTCAAATAAACAAAATGACTTTAAAAAGAGTTTCTTTTCTCCACATCATCACCAGCATTTACAATCTTCTATCTTTTTTTAAATAACCGCCATAACAGGTATGAGGTGATATCTCATTGTGGTTTTAATTTCCATTTTCCTGACATTTAGTGATGTTGAATATTCTTTTACATCTCTTTGTACCAGCTGTATGCCTTCTTTGGAGAAATGTCTGTTCAGATCCTGTTTGGGACACCAATGTTTGGGAAATGTTTGGGATACCAGCATCCCATCTGGGTGTGTGATTCATCAAGTCCTGGCTGCTCCACTTCCAATTTAGCTCTCTGCTAACGCACCTGGGAAGGTAGTGGAAGAACCCTATCTTTTGGTTGTGACAAACCATAGTACCTATGGAAATGAAAAGTGTGGGTTGCACATTTTACATGTGCTGTTGGGGACATGAAACAAAATGGCCAAATGGCACCGATTGAAGTCAATCCTGTCCTTCTTCCCTTCTTCGGATGCAGAGTGGCTTGCAAAACTGGCACAAAGGCCTTCATTTCTAATTGCTAAACTAAAAATTCAGCTTCATTTAATCAAGATGTTTCAATCTTGTTGTGGCCTTTTAAAAAAAGCTGAAAGATTTCTCTTTCAAGAACTTTACCTTGCACTTGAAACCTAACCCCATAATGCTGTAAAAACAGGACCCAGCCTCTTGTCTGCCTCCCTTAGCCCTAAGTGTCCTTGTCTATCCTCTATTAAAAGGAATTCACTGATTTACGGAGCTATCTAGCTGGCCCTAAAAAGCTCTAATCACTGGACTCAAGGGGTCATTTGCTTCTCCAAAGGCAAGAATGTGGCTGGCCAATGTTGTCCACAAGTTTTCTGTGTCAAGACTGAAAGCAGCTGTGACCACTGATTCGGGCCTGGCTCTAAAGCTGAAGTTTTTTTTTCAAGTACAGTAGAAATATTTTCTTTTGGACTTGTGAACACACCATGTGAGTATTATGAGGTTTTTGAGAGGAAGCTGGTGTTGGATCTGCAGCTCCAACATTCAAAGCTCATATTAACTTAGTCAAGCTCTAGGGAGGGGAAAGGAGTGCATGTTCTCAATAATCCTGAGGGATCTGCCTGTGTGGGAGAGCAAAGTTCATGGCTGTGACCCTCACAGCAAAAGGTTAACAAGAGAAGAGCACACACATTTATTTAATATGTTTTATGTGACATGGGTGTTATCATAAATTATGATGCCCCCATTGGAAAATTATGTACTTTTAAAAATTTTGATTTTTGATAATGTTTACATAGTTAAGCTGGGTGGGAAGGATCAAGGCTTAGGGAAAGTGGTTGAGACCATTGTTTCCAATTTTCTTTTTCTTCCTCCTGTATCTGCAGGAAGGGAGCGGGTAAGGAGGGAGATACCCAGCCTCTCAACAGCTGCAGTACCCGGGGGCAGGGAATGACCAGTCGCTATCACCCCATGGTACCTGATGTGGACCATGCTCTAAGGGTTCTGCTTAAGTGATTTCAATAGTTCAGAAATGCTCTTAATCTCACCGATCCAAGGATGAGGAAATTTTCCAAGGTGCATTGGCCGACACAGTCCACCTTAAAGTCTCCATTCATCCAGATATTTACTGTCAACACTTGACTAGGGTAGTTGTCCAATTTGCTATGCCATCCTTCCTCTGCTATGGTACCAGGGGTCCTCTGCAAGCCCCAGTGGACTGTCATATCCTCCATGTGCATCTGGGCATGCTGTGCACTGCTCATCTTAGCCACTAGGGAGGTTCAGTTCTGACACGTGTACTCCATGGTCAGACCACAGATCCTGAGATCTCCTGATGGTTAGAATGCTGAGTCCAGCAGTTAAGTTGGAGGCGATCCCCAAAGAAACCTCATCTGAAGTGATACCAGGCCTGGCATTTGGGTATGCTAGTCAGTATGGGGTCTGTTTCAGTCCATCACCCACATCAGCCTATGCACCTGCTGGTGGTTACAGTTGTCAGGTCAGTTCTATCTCTAAACCTTCTCTTACACAAGCCAGTGGATGCTGTGGCCAAGACCAACCCAGCCCATTATACACTCACGTACACCAGCAAGACCTGTAGCCTAGTTGGAGCAACTCAGAAACTTCACTGCTCTGGGATGTCCAAGAGGAATCAGGAGATTGTGGAAGGACAGGGTTTTCTGTATTTCTTCCTGGCACACACTTTAACAGTTATACAACCTTCCTTCCTACACAGGTAAGGGTTAGAGTGGAGCCAAAGGTGATCCAAAAAACAATTTGTATCTGAAATCAAAGATATCCTTGGTCTGGTGCTTCCTCCAGAAAGCCAGGACTGGGAATGAAATCTGAGCTGGAAGCAGAGATCCTGGAGTGAGAAATTCTGGAGTGGAAATATGAGACTTGCTTGAGAGATTTCCTGGGAGAGCCAGGATCTTTAGAGGCCCTTGGTGGCTTTCTCTAGGAGTGCAGAGGGAGCAGTTAAGGTTTCTAAGCCAAACTGGTCACCTGTCACCCTTTATCACCATTTTATTTGGTTAATACCCACTCAGGTAGTTTGTGGTGAAATCTTCACTTGCAACACCCTTGGAAAGTTCTACCTGACTGTGTTTATCATTATTTTTCATGGTGTTTGATTGGCAGCGGTCTCAGTCAGCCAAACTTGGGGTGATTGACACTGCTGTATTTGGCATCCATCAGAGTATTTTCCTATGACTGCTGTGATTCTTGTGGGTGCCGGAAAGAGTCTGGACCTACATGGGACTTGTGCAGAGTGTTCTTCATTCAGTAAGAGCAGACAGAAAATGTCAGCTAACAAAACTCTGATCACTGTCATTAAGGATCTTGTGTAGAGTTAGGTATGCGTGCAGAGACAGTAACAAAATACACTTAAGTAAGTAACTTGTGTACTATGGTAAAAGGTGATAGGTATGTAGACAAGAGAGAAGATGACATAAGGAAGTAAGGATAAGATGGAACCCAGTTTTAGACATGGTGGTCATTAGACTTAGAATTGCTTATGAGAAACACCCATTTAGAAGGCAGAATTAGGGGAAAAAACCCAGAAATATATAGTAGAATCAAAAACAACAGAACGTGTTAATTGGGATGCAGAGAGTCAGATTGCAATCTTGAATTGAGTGGTTAATACAGTTGTACCTGCTTCTATCAAAATTACTTTTACAAAACAGCTCCGTATCTTAGAAAGTAGAATCGTGGGCCTGGTACAATAGCTCAGCAGTTAAAGTCCTTGCCTTGCATGTGTCAAGATCCCATATGGATGCAGTTCTAATTCTGGTGGCCCTGCTTCCCATCCAGCTCCCTGCTTGTGGCCTGGGAAAGCAGTCAAAGATGGCCCAAAGCCTTGGGACCCTGCACCCATCTGGGAGACCCAGAGGAGACTCCTATCTCCTGACTTTGGATCGGCTCAGCTCCGGTCATTGTGGCTGCTTGGGGCGTGAATCATCGGACAAAAGATCTTCCAATCAGTCTCTCCTCCTCTGTGTATATCTGACTTTGCAATAAAAATGAATAAAGCTTTAAAAAAAGAAAGTAGAATCTCTTAGATTTATCTTTTGCCTCTCTTATCCCTATGCTTTCTTCCCTTTTTTCTCTCTTCCATTTACGTGGCACAAAAAGTATTACAATCTGTGGTGCTTTTCTTGAAAACATTATAACCCAGTCTAGGAATAAATAAAGCACACATATAACAATTTGAGAGACATATGAAAATAGCCATATGAATACTGTTTTCTTCTAAATGAGCATTCAAAACAGAATGACATTAAACAATGCAGCATTTTGAGAGTGGGAAGAATAGGTACAATCTGGTATGGATTGAAGGAACTGATGGGAGAAAGAAGCGCACTCCCTTGCCCTCTAGAAATGTCACGGAAGCGTACTTGGAGGGTTTGTAGTGAGATTGGCTTGGATGGAGTGGACAGACTCAGTTGAATGAACGACCTTGGAGGGATAATGGAGTTGGATGTAGAATGCTGGGTTGAGGGGGTTAGATTTGTTCCAATACTTTGTTAGAAGAGCTGAGAATAGAACTTGGAACTCTCTGAATTCTTGTTAAGCCACTGAACCATGCTGAGTCAGGAAATGACCTCTTCGGCCTTAATAAAAATTGTAAAATTATAAAATTACTTACTGTTAACCAGCTTCTGATTTAGTATATGGATTAGAATGTAGGCTGTATTCTGAGTAGAGAGGGGAGAGAAGTCTTCAGAGAGGAAGGAAGAGACAGGAAGACTTTTCCATGCACTGCTCCATCCCAGAGCAGTGCCAAATCACCCGCCTCATATTTGTAATCTCTGCTTTCCTTCTCTTCGATAGTGTCCTTCTCTGATGTTCCTTTTTACAGTCCACCGACTCAGCTCTCTTTGAAGCTGAGGAGAAAACCCACAGACTGAGCTATAGCTTTCAAGGAACTGAAACACAACCAAGTGCCCTAGAAACCCCCAGCTAGAAGGCCCTGGTAGCTGTGCGCCAATAGAGTTCTTTATGCTCCAACTCCACTTATTTCAGCCTTGCAGAGGTCCATGCATTTCTTGCAGCTTTGCAGAAGTTGGTGAACCACCCGAGCCGTTTACCACATGTCCTGCATTTGAGCACTTTCTCCTTATTACCTCCCAAGAGAGGAATTCTTTGTACTTGTTACACAATCCAGTTTATTGCTCTCTAGAAACATCTTAAAATATCTAATTTGTAGGTGTTCTAAATTTTTATTTCTGTCTTACTTTCAGGACTATTTTTGCTATGAACTCCTGTGACAATGAAAGAAAGGTAGAAATCCTCCATAGCTCTGATGAGGGTTGTTCACTCTCATCTCGTATTCCTGATGACTCATAGTTTCTCTGGCTGATAATGAAAAGGGTCAGGAATAATCTAATTCTATAAATTTCATTTTCTAAATGAGAATTTATTGGGATTATAGTTGTAGCAGTGTGGGCTGCAATGTTGCCATCCTGTATTGGTTTGAGCCCTAACTTCTCAGCTTTGATCCAGCTTCCTGCAAATATGTCTGGGAAAGTACCAGATGATGACCTAGGGGCTTGCACTGTTTCTACCCAAGACAGTGACCAAAATGGAGTCTTAGGTTTGCTGTGGTCATTTGGGGAGTGAACTAACAGAAGATTCTCTCTCTCCCCCTCTGTCACTCTATCTTTGAAATGAATACATAAATAAATCTGTAAAAAGAAAAGAATTTATTTAATTAAAATGCCTATACTATAGCAGAATGGATCGCTTTGAATTTGTTCATCCACTCTATCTAACAAATATTTATTGAACATATATGCTTTCTATAAGGCATTGTGCGTATAGTGGGATAATGCCTTAATTCCATCTCTTTTACCTTCTTGTGTAATTGATGTATATACATCTAATTATAGTATGAAGCAAAATGAGGAGAGGCCAAAAATTATTTGACAGGGAAGCATTATTCATTTTCTATTAGCCATTCATGCCTAAATCATGTCAAGTTTTGGAGAATGTAGTATCCATAGCTACGTGTGAGGGCAGTTGGTATTTAGTAAGCATGTATTATGAGGTGGCAAGCAGTGAAGCCATACTTTCCTAGCACCCCTAGGACTTTCTCAGGAGATGCACAAGGTCAAAAATGTTTTGACAATAATACGTAGATATTATATTTGGTTTCTGCTGTCTTAGCATTTGTACCAGTGGTGGATAGACCTGTTGGGACCTTGTCAAATAATAGCACTAGAGTGTGCCACTAATACATCAGTGTATTTATCACTGCTGTGTCCCACAGGGGAGTCAGAGCCTATTTCACTAAAGAATCTTCTATGAATCAGTCAAAATTATTAATTTTATTGACTTGAGACCCTTGAGTACGCATTCGTATCTCAGACAACATGGCAAATACACAAAACTCACTTCTAACGTAGACCAAGGCATGGTGTTTTTTTTTTTTTTAGAAAAAACCACTAGTTTGAGTACATAGCCCCTTTCTATGGTACACCATTTTTACTTGAAAGAATAACTGACAAGCAAACTATGCTTAATTCCTATCTGTCTATCTGGCAGATGTTTTCTGAAAAAGGCGTGAAGTAAGCTTGTCAATTCAAGCGTTGGTTGCCAACAATAAAATTTGAATTTTTGTGTGAAAATAAGAATTTTGAAGAATGTGTGTCCACCATTGGGCTCTTGTCAGCTCCCCAAAACTTAAAGACATTTTTGGTGAAACTTTTGTATTACTAATAAGCTGGTTTTGTTTTTACCAAATGGCCAAAACATGATGATTTAAAATCACACATGGATAAAAGGTCCATTCAAAATGCAAGATGGATGAAGGTATTTAATACAGCAGAGTAGGAGAAGTTTGGTGATAGTTTCAGATTGCATGTCAGTTAACCTACGTAGCCAACTACACTTGTTAGGTTGATAAAGGACTAAATAAAAATATTCACAGTTACTTGAAAAGACTATTAACGCTTTGCTCTCTTTTCCAATTGTATACCTGTGTGAGACCTAGCTTTCTTGACTACATAACCCCAAACAACATTCTGTCATGCATGTTAAAGCCAAATACAAGAGATTTATAAAAATGGGAAACAATATCAATCTTTCCACACGTTTCCTCTATAGAAACAGGTATTTCATGTTCACATGTAATTTGTAAATAAATCAGCAAACACTGAAAATGTGGATATCAAACATAAATGAGATTTCTGTAATAATGATAAAATGATAAAGATATCTGTGATTTCTATGGATGACAGAATCACAGATATGGTTAATGCTGTAGGAACTTGTTTACATTTTTAATTGGAGCAAGTGCTAGAGTCATTGGAGGTGAGTGGAAATTAAAACATAAACCTGTTTTCCACCTGACTTCACATGTTCAAGGGTCTTTAGACTCTAAAAGCTCCTGTTCTAGGGTGTTTTATATCTTTTTATTGATGCTGGTTCTTCCACTGATGGGGACATGCTAGTGAAGAAAGAACAAACGGTAACAGCAGCAGTACTAGTAGTAGCCCTAATAGGCATAATAGCAGTATGAGATGCCGTTACTAGTAGTAATAGTTGTAGTAGCAGTCATGGCAACAGCTATGGTAGTAATAGTTAATGATACTTACTATGTGCCAAAATTCTATGTTATTTGTTTGAGATGAAAAGAGACAGAGACATATGTACAGATATGTACAGATCACACACACACACACACACACACCCATCTGATTCACCCCTGAAAGCCAAAACTGGAGCTGTACTGGGGACAGAAGCCCAGAAGTCCAAAGTTAGAGCCAGAAACTTAATCCAGGTCACCCTCGGGGTGACAGGAACCCAATTACTCCTGCTATCTTTGCTGCAGGAAACTGGGCTCAGGATCCAGAACTGAGAATCTCATCCACGGATATTTAACCCTGAGGCTTAACATCTGCTTCTCAAAAACCCTTTGAAGTACGTTACCCTAACAAGGCCAGCAAGAGGCAGCTTTCTAAAAACAGAAAAACTGGGTAATAAACAGACACAGTAAATAATTGAGAACTGAAAAACTGCTCATACTGCTTTTTCTTTTTTTCCTATGCTTTACGCATTCCTTACCGTTCTGGAAAAGGAAATAGCAGAGGGAAGGATGTGGTGGCACAGCAGGGTAAAACATTACCGGGAATCCCATATTCCACATCAGAGTGCCTGGGATTCAGTCTTGCCTCTGTCTTTCAATTCACCTTTCTACTAATGCACACCCCAGAAAAGAAGCACATGACAGATCAAGTACCTGAACTTCTGTCACCCACACAGGAAATACAGGTGGAGTTCCTGGCTCCTGGTATACGCATTTTAGGAGGGAAGTAGTAGGTGGAAGACCTCTCTCTTATGCATAAATAAATAAAACTTTATTTAAAAAGCAAATAGAAGAGCTCGAAAATCAAATCAGATCAATGCTCCTGAGTTTTGGGGTACCTGTTGTGGCACAGTAACTAAAGCTACCATTCGGGATGCCTCACACAGCAATTCCAATCCAGCTTCTTGCGGAAACGCAGTTGGGAGGCAGGGGCTCCGTATTTGGGTCACCGGCACTCATGTGGGAGACTAGAGTGAGCTCCGAGCTCTGTTGTGGCCATCTGGGGAGAGAACCAGTGGATAGAGGGTTTCTTTTCTCTCTCTCTCTCACCATCTTTCAAATAAATGAAAATATGCAATTTTTTTATACAAACATGTTTATTAATTATGATCTCAAACTGGAAGCTCTCCAAATAATCAATGCAGTAATAGATCAGTGATGGTGTTTGTATAATGAATTACTACTTTGTCAAAGAAACAAATTATTGAAATTATTAACATATTCCCCCAGATAGCTGAAGTTTGAAAGCAGCATCATGTAGGGAGAAATCACACACAATAGCACATAGAGCAGGAGCTCACATACATGAAAATATCCACCCAACAAAGTGAACAGATCTTGATTAAATTAGAAACTAGTGATTCTCAGGGGTCAGGGGAGATTGTCAGACAGTGGTTGCGGCAAAAGACAATGGAAAGTGGAAATAATTTGTATTATGGTTTTGATGGTACTCACAGGGTAATTATGCATTTGTCAACACTTCCCTCAAAATGAGTAAAATTGATCATATATAATTATGTTTTGAAGCATAATTATATATGTTTGAACATTTTGATTGTTGAAAAAAGACTTTCAGGTTCATCAGATGACCCTTCACTATTTCTCAAAAAAGGAAAGCAAATGCTTCCTTGGATAAGGACATGAAAGTGCACAGCTTGCAGAAACTGATAGCGTCATGTGACCGTCCCTGGCACAGGGGCTGCCCAATGGGACTTGGACAAGTATGACACCTCAGTATCAAAAAAACTATTTTAGGTGGCACACCATCGTACAATAAGAATGGCATCAATGAACATTTGGTGGTAAGTGACTGACTGCTGCAAGTCTGGGACTAAAACAAGTTAGCCATTCCAATAAGTATCACAGTCTACTCTCTGTATCCATAGCTTCTGAATCCATGGATTCAACCAACCCGGAATTAAAACACTCCCTGCAAAAACTGCCTTTGTACTAAATGCGTAGATTTTTTTCTTGCCATCAAAGGGTATAGTACAACAGCTATTTACATAATGTTTACCTGGTATAAGCTACTGTAAGTAATCCAGAGAATATTTAGAGTATTCCAGAAGATTGCATAAGTTATTCGCAAATACTAAGGCATTTTAGGTAAGAGATTTGAAGACAGATTTTGACACATGGAGTGATGAAGGGGCTGGAATGAACCTTCTGTGGGTACTAAGGGCCAATTGTACGCAACCTCATAACGGTAATAATCAAAACCTGTAAACTGATTTTCTTAGGGATAGGACCTCAGATGTTTTTCCAATTCCAGTAAGAACAAAGAGGAGGACTAGTGACTTTGAGAAGGGAACTTCCAATGTCAGGAAGTTTTTTATAAAGATTTTATTGGAATGTCCAGATTTACAGAGAGGAGAGACAAAGATCTTCCATCCGTTGGTTCACTGCCCAAGTGGCCACAACAGCTGGGGCTGAGCCAATACAAAGCCAGGAGCCTCTTCCAGGTCTCCCACGTAGGTGCAGGGTCCCAAAGCTTTTGGCTGTCCTCTACTGCTTTCCTGGGCCACAGGTAGGGAACTGGATGGGAAGTGGGGCAGCCAGGATTAAAACCTCCACCCATATGGGATCCCAGCATATGCAAGGCGACGATTTTAGCCACGAGGCTTCAGCACAGGACTCAAAGCAAATCTTGCTACTCACTTTGCTGGATTTAAGCTTTAAGTGATTCCTGAAAAAGACATACCCTTAAATGTTTTCAGGATTATGATTAATCAAAAGTAAACCTTCTCAATGGAAAGACTTGTAATCTTGCACTTAAATCTGCCACAACAGCTTCCAATGAGTTTGATGTGTTAGATTTGGTTGGCTCACAGGGTTTTTGGATTACATACTTCGGATCGGCTCAGCTCTGGCCTTAGTGGTCACTTGGGGAGAGAATCATCGGACGGAAGATCTTCCTCTTTGTCTCTCCTCCTCTCTGTGTATCTGACTTTGAAATAAAAATAAATAAATCTTTTTAAAAAAACTATAGTTGGGCCCAGCGGCGTGGCCCAGTGGCTAAAGTCCTCTCCTTAAACATGCCGGGATCCCATATAGGCACCGGTTCTAATCCCAGCAGCTCCACTTCTCATCCGGCTCCTGCTTGTGGCCTGGGAAAGCAGCCGAGGGTAGCCCAAAGCTTTGGGACCCTGCACCCGTGTGGCAGAACTGGAGGAAGTTCCTGGCTCCTGGCTTCGGATTGGTACAGTTCTGGTCATTGTGGTCACTTGGGGAGTGAATGATTGGATGGAAGATCTTCCTCTCTGTCTCTCCTCCTCTCTGTATATCTGATTTTGTAATAAAAATAAATAAATCTTTAAAAAAATAAAGAAATAAAAAACTATAGTTCTACATGTGACTGTTTCTTCTTGCTATGGATTTTGAAATGTGTGAGTTACATATAGCTTTTATGTGAATATATATTTTGTAGTAATATTCATAAGAAGATAGTATAATTTATAGTAGAGCTAAAGCATTCTTTATTTTAAAGATTTATTCATTTTTATTGGAAATGTAAATGTACAGAGAGGTGAAACAAGAGAAAAAGATCTATCTGCCGGTTCACTCCCCAACTGACCACAAGGGTCAGAATTGAGCCGATCCTAAACAAGGAGTCCAGAGCTTCTTCCGGGGCTTCCATGCAGGTACAGGGTCCCAGGGCTTTGGGCCATCCTCTGCTGCTTTCCCAGGCCACAGGCAGGAAGCTGGATGGGAAGTGGAGCAGCCGGACACGAACTGGTGCCCATGTGGGATCTCAGTGTGTGCATGTTGAAGATTTGGCCATTAGGCCATTTCACTTGGCCTGAGCTAAAGCACTCTATAGCCTGCCTTGAAATAGGTATTAACTTATAAATTTTAAAGGAAAGCTGTTAACCTGGTTAAAATAAACTCTTCAGTACTTTTAAACTCTCAGATCTCCACTGTTTATTATGTACTCCTTCGCAGAATTACAGATGTGCTTTCTCAGTCCTGCTAGTTCAGCAATAGAATGTTCTGAGCTCTCGTGTGTCATTTTCATCTGCAACTGCGTGATAAGCTTTTGAGGGCAAAGAACATATCTAACATGTATTTTTTGTTTGTCACAGAACTTGTGAGTGTGGGCAATTTGATAGATGGTTTAGAAAACAACTTGTAGAAGTCCATTTTCAATTAAGCCTCTGTGTTCAACATGATTCTAAATATCTAGCCAATCCAGTTCCTATCCCATGATCACTACGGTGAAATTTGCTGCTTTGGTACTCATCTGCATGGTGACCTAGAACTATTTCTGTTTTCAAATACTGAAATGTTTAAGAGACATGCATTGATCTCTAATTGATGCTACCAGCAGAAATGATGAAAGTGTAAATGTCTGCAGTGAATCCTAAACTGAAGAGCCTATGGTTCCCTCGATGTGTAGGTTCTGATGCAGACTAGTGCCTTTCTGTTACACGGTAAACATGTATTGAATGCCTCCTACAGTCTACGACAAATCAATTCAGGTACAGAGCCATCACCACTGCCTCCCAGGGTACACACTGGCAGGAAACCAAGGTCAAAGCCCAGTATGAAAAGCACACATTCTAATCCAGGACACGGGTTTGTTAGTTTGAAGTCTTTTTTTTCCCCCAAAGATTTATTTATTTTTATTGGAAAGGTAGATTTACAGAGAGGAAGATCTTCCATCTGCTGGTTCAGTCCCCAAGTGGCCCCAGCAGCCGTAGATGGGCTGATCCAAAACCAGGAACCAGGAGCTTCTTCCCAGTCTCCCATTTTGGTGCAGGGTTCCAAGGCCTTGGGCTGCTCTTTACTGCTTTCCCAGGCCACAAGCTGGGAGGTAGAAGGGAAGTGGAGCAGCCAGGACATGAACCAGAACCCATATGGGCTCCTTGCATGTGCAAAATGTGGATTTAACCACTGAGTCATCACTCTGGATCCAGCTTGAAATCTTAATCTTTAGGTGAATGACTACCCCCAGAATTTTTCAACTTGCAGAGAGAACTCAACCAAATATTCATAAGGGCTTTTTGTTTTCTCATCATTTTCTTAGTTTTTTTTGGGGGGGGGCAGGGAACAAAGGTGGTTCTATGACACAAAATATAATGAAGAAATATTAGTTTTTTAAAAAATATTGGCTAGTTCAGTTAATTACCATAAGATGGTTAGTGCCTTTAAAAATGCAGGTTTAACAGAAGACAGGAGAGGAGAGAAAAGAACAGAAGCTGATTTTACACCTGGGCGCTGGACACTGGGCAGTTGCTCGTTATTCCTGGTAGCAGCCGCTAGGAGATGTGATGGCCATTGCCATCTTGTGTGCATGACGTCTGAGGATCAGTTGCCTTTTTAAGGAATGGAGCGTGACACTGTCTCCGATGCCTGTGCACTGCCATTGCCGGCCCACCGACCAATGCTTTGTGCTTTTGGAATGTCAGTTCCCAGGGGATTTTCAGTGAGGAAGCTGAGACGGAAACAGATGATGCTCAGGAATGATCATGGCCCGGTTTCACTGGCAAAAATCATTCTTAGTCCAAACAATTTCCTGAACAACACAGCTGTTTTCTCTTTTGAATTCTTGGTGGCTAAGTTAAGCAACATTTGCCCAAATGCTAAGCCTTAGATTATGCTTCTCTTAGTCAATTTGGCTGTAATTAGGTAGAGCTTATGAACTGTCATTCCAGGAATAATGATTATCTTTAAGAGGCAGTAAGAAGGGCCTTGACATCATTCGTTGCCATTTTTTCTACCGCTGTGACAATACTAATGGCCTCTGGTGGTGGCAGAGAAAGTGAGATGTGGGGAGTATTTTAATTCCATTCCCACGGGTGAGTGACCAGTGAGCATGTAGGAACACGGCTGTGGGCCTGGGCTTTGATTTTAGGCTGGCTTCTGTTCCCATGTTTGCTTTCCTGGTTTGTCTCCATATTTGAGGACAAGCATAACATTTATATTGTCTGTATCCTGCTAATGTAGTATTGCCCTGAAGAATTAATCAACACAATGATTTTCTCAGTTTAGTGTATCTTCATTTATGTAACTTACCTTGTAGCTCTTGCCAATAGCTGTGAGCCCAGTGATGGCTCTCTGTGTGTATGTGTGTGTATTTGAGAGAGACAGAAGAAACAGAGGGAAAGACACACATGCACACACACAGATAGATGCATATTGTAACCTTAATGCCTTTCATTGTGTACTTAGTAAATATTTATTGTTGAATCTCTTCTCGTCTCAGCTGAAAGTAGGAAAAATAGATCCTGCATTGACCATAGTTAAGGCTAGCTTTCTCCAAGCAGAATCCTATCCTCTCCATTTTGCCAGCACCCTCGTAATTCAACAAGAAGCAGAACAAACAGACTGGTGTTTTAATCTCAGTTCCTACCAATGTTTTAGGTGTTTGAATTCTCACTGCCTGCTAGTGCTAACGTTTGCATTGCTTTTAACTTAGTCATCTAATTTGTCATTGCTGCCGGTAGTTCCAAGTCCTTCTGTTTGTTATCTTTATCTTGCTGCGCCTTCCGTTCCTCTTGTTCAGCTTATCATGTTGCCTGCACATGCCCAAGGAGGGCAAGCGCTCTGAAAGTGTGTGTGAGTCCTGATGGAGAAGGATGAATGTTGAGCCCTTGCCTCCCAAATTGCTGCGGAATATCTTCTACAATCTAAATAATCCATTCAAATAGCAAATATTGTATGCCTCATTATCAGGGATTCTCTAGATTTGAGGGATGCAGAAGGGCTTAAAGAAGTTCCCTCTCTACAACTAAACATGCAACCAGGAGGAACATAGTCTGTAATATGATTACCTATAATACAGTTGGCATGTCAATAAAAACTCTAAAAGGAAGTGATTGGTTCTGCAAGGGATGCAGAAAAAGCTACAGAGAGGGGATGGCGAATAAAGAATAAATGGAAGTTATTGGTCCACTGGGAGCAGCTCCCTGATGGAGAGACAGGCTTGCAGGAGGGCATTTTTGCTGAAACTTCTGAGAAAGAAATTTCACTTTTTCCTGAGGAACTTTATTCATAAGTAGCTGCAAGGTCTGGGACTGATTCAACCATATTCAAGTAAGAGTGTAATACATGAAGGAGAACAATGCTGAGATAGAGAAATAGCTCTATCCCTGTGACATTATTTTGGCCCCAGAAACTAGAACACTCCTTGGCCGTTACTATTGCAGAAGCTGACACAGCCCTTTTCTGCTTATACCACTATGTCAGTGCTTATACCACTATGTTGTTGTTTTGTCTTTATTTACACATAGTTGAAGAGTCTAGAAATACCATTCTGAATAGTAAAACTTCGAGGAGGAACAAAGCACGTTCCTAGCACTGAAGGAAGTTGGTTAGGAGAATTACTTAAGTGTTCTTTGAGTCCATACAATGTAAACTGAGATTATGGTTAGCTGTTTTAGCTGTTCAGCTTTCAGGTCAATAAAAGATGTATCTTTAACTCTTGGAGTTCTTTCCTAATGATTTAGTATGAGGAAACATGCATTTAGGAAAAGACATGGAGAAGAGAATTTTATCTGTCCTCATGTGAAAAGCATCTTGAGATCATCTAAGATGATCTTGAAGTGATCTGATTCATTTTTATTGATGCACTGAGATTTTTAGTAACTAGAGTTTCCATTCTGTTGTTTTAAAAATTGTTTTATTTGTTTGAAAGGCAGAGTTATAGAAAGGAGAGACAGAGATCTTCCAGCTGCTGGTTTACTCCCAGATAGCCACAACAGCTGGAGCTGGTCCTACCTGAAGCCGGGAGCCAGGAGATTTTTCCAGGATTCCCAAGGACTTAAGCCATCCTCTGCTGCTTTCTTAGATCGTGAGCAGTGAGCTGGATGGGAGCTGGAGTGCAGGGTCTCAAACTGGTTCCCACCTGATATACTAGCACCGCAGGCAAAAGCTTGGCCTTCTACTCTGTACACTGGACCCAACTTTGGATTTCTCAAAGAAAGTATGATTATCTACTTAATTGCTCTTATTTCTTTAGACATACTATGGATTACATCATGAAATCAATTTATGAGTTTGAGAGCTTCATTCTTTTAATGAAACAGCAAGAAATTTTCACTCTTTTTAAAAAACAAAGCATACACATGGAAAGGCAAAAAGACTAGTAGTTTGAAGTATGAATTTTGAAACTGGACTAACAGGATTCCAATCCTAGATCTGCCACTTACGAGAATGAAATGAGATGATTTGGGTGAATTGTGCACTCATGAGATGTTAGCAACTCCTTAAAACTACCGTTATTACTAAATAATTCCCAGACTCCAACACTTGCATTCCAGTTGGATCCAGCCAATTCTCACTCAGAATTCAAGTCTTTTCCAAATAAGCTGAAAATTTCTTTATGATTTTGTTAGGGAGAAAAAAGTTAACCAGATACTTCTTGTATCTTCTGGTGATGCTAAAAGGTACTTCATTGCTAAATACCACCACAAACCAATAGCAGGAATACAAAAATAAATGAGCTCATCAGCTTGTAAGCCCAACCTATTAGAGAGAATACTTACACTTACATCCCAACATTTCTTGGAGTCCCTGGGGAAGAGAGGTCCAGGTGTTACAGAACATTTCTTAAATCTGATATTTTGTCTTTTGATAACCTTCTGCTGCTTAAAAAGCCTTTTTCCTTTGTTTCATTAAGGATTCATACTTCTTGCTCTAAAAAAACAAAAGAAAAGAAAGAAGAAAAGAAAAAGAAAATTGCTTCCACATATGCCATCCCCCAAAGGTCCCAAAGCATGCAAGAAACACACACACACACACACACACACACACACACACACACACATGCAAACATGCATTTGATACCATATTAATGAGTTTACACTCTTTAGGGATACTGGCTGTGTTTAAGCATCTATTATATATCCTTGTCACAGAATTCTTGCTTCCCCACTTTATCTCGCTCAGAACCCATGGATGAATACCATCTGGTCCTGTTGATTTACTGCACAGAGTCCCTCAAGTTGCTCCATGCCTTTCTCCTCAGAGACTGAAGAATCTCTGTCAGGGCCATTCTTTGCATTCCCATAAAATGTGTCCTTGAAACAGGAATGTCCCCATTGTCGTCTTCAATAAATACTGATTCACAGTATTCATTTAGCTGTTCCTCTCCGCCATTGCTCCAGTTAATATTCTTCTCCTAATGAGAGCTCCTACCATAACAGGCACAGTCACCTTACTACCGCGCCATGGAAGCTTTATGACTATTATTATTTATCTTGATGTTTCTACATGGTTTCTTTGACCTCTGTTAGGTCCCTGCTATTACAGTTTGAGTTCCCATCAGCATGAGTGCCCTACACAGAGGTCGCAGTATTCATCAGACAGCCTTTAAAATCGTGATTATTGGTCTTTCTACTATAAAATGGAGCAAAACTATGTTTTGTCTAGGAAATTTGAAAAACTGAGAAAAACAGAGGAGGGAGTATCTTCATTAATAAATATCATCTTGGGCCAATATGGTGTATGTTTTATGGGTCTCACCACTTGCATTTTTGACTGAAATAACCAATTGAATTTTCCTCATTGCTGTTCTTTCATTCCTGCGTGTCATACTCTAGATCTGAGAATCAGCATCTCTTGTACCTAAAACATGACCTGGTAACCTCCTCACTCAGCTTCTGGGGAGGATCCCATATGGGCACCGCTTCTTATTGTAGCAGCTCAACATCCCATCCAGCTTCCTGCTTGTGGCCTGGGGAAGCAGTAGAGGTTACCCCAAAGCCTTGGGCCCCTGCACTAGCTTGGGAGACCCAGAAGAAGCTCCTGGCTCCTGGCTTTGGATTGGTTCAGCTCCAGCTGTTGTGATCATCTGGGGAGTGAACCAGCAGATGAAAGATTGTTCTCTCTGTTTCCTCTTCTCTGTATATCTGCCTTTCCAATAAAAGCAAAAAAAAAAGCAGTCAAGGACGGCCCAATGCTTTGGGACCCTGCACCCACGTGGGAGACCCGGAAGAGGCTCCTGGCTTTGGATGGGCATAGCATTGGCCGTTGCGCTCACTTGGGGAGTGAATCATAGGATGGAAGATCTTCCTCTCTGTCTCTCCTCTCTGTATATCCGCCTTTCCAATAAAAAAATAATAAAAATAAATCTTTTAAAAAAAAACCCTACTTATAACTAGTGTCTTCAGGAAATAGTGAGAAGAATGGAATCCTACATGGTAATATGTAGTACTGTAGCAAACATTTGAAGATTGTCCTCATATAATAATGAATATTCAGACTTTCAGCCCTGTTAGCTAACAAATTTGCACAAGGTGCATCCAGAACTGCCCTAGGCACTCCAACACTTAAAATAACATAGATGGGGCTGGTTTGGTGCAGTGGTTAGGAAGTTGTTTGTGACACCCATGTGCCCTGGACCCTGCTTCACTTCCAATTCCAGTTTCCTGCTAATACCCTGGTAGGCAGCACGTGTCGGCTCAGCTACCTGGGTCCGTGCAACTCACTCAGGAGATCTGAATGGAGTTCTTGCATCCTGGCTTCCTCCTGGCCTAGTGCTGGCTACCACAGGCATCTAATGAGTGAAGTAGTAAATGGGAGATCTCCATCTTTCTGGGTCTGCCTGCCTTCTCAAAAAACCCTACAGGTCTGAGTCCCAAGGGACACCTGAGATAAGATGTAGATGCACTTGTCAGTGAATGATTTTGAGATAAGAGCAGCAGGTTGAGTGGCTTCATGGGGCAGACTAAGAGACTAAGTAGCTATGGTTAAGGGGCAGTTTCAGTAACACTGGAGGGCAGAGGATGGGAAAGTCATATGGATAAAGAGCACGTTGGGTGTTAAAGAACTACTAGAGCATGGACCTCTAAAATGCTTGCAGTTCTGCTAATCACACAGCACCCTCCCAATCTCCAGGCCATAAAAGCACTATGTGGTACCTAGCACGCAGTAGGCACTTAACAACGATTTACTGCATGATGTAGAGAACCCATTTGTGGCTGCTGTTTCCATGCAGTTCCAGAGACATAGCTTCCCTAGTTCTCAGTTCTGCAGAAGTCACTCTCTCAGGTACCCCGGAGTTTCAGGGGTTCTCAACCATCTCCTGGGGGAGAGTGTCAAGTGACGTGCCCATCTCATTCTGTTGGCGTTGAGTTCTGCATTCAGTCTTACCCTTTTCTTCTTTATGGCCTTACCATTCTTTGATTCCTAAAACTAACCCCATAACCCTTCCTCTCTTCAAGCCTGCAGCCTTCCACACCCCTCACCTGTCTCCTAGCTTTCAGTGAGTGACTGCCCCTCTGTAGCCAGAAGCTGGTACTTGCCAAGCACTCCAATATTTGCTTCCTTTTCTTTTCTTTTAAAATATTTATTTATTTAGTTAGTTATTTTTTGAAAGGGGGGTACACAGAAAGAAGGAAATACAGAGAGAAATGTCTTCTGTCCACTGGTTCATTCCTCAAGTGGCAGAGCCAATCCGAAGCCAGGACCTGGGAAACTCTTCTGGGTCTCCCACGTGGGTGCAGGGTCCCAAGGCTTTGGGCTGTCCTCTGCTGCTTTCCCAGGTCACAAGCGGAGAACTGGATGGGAAGTGGAGCAATAGGGACATGAACCTGCACCCATATGGGATTCTGGTGTATGCAAGGCAAGGAGGTTAGCCACTAGATACAGCACTGGGCCCCAGCATTTGCTTTCATAACTCTCTGTCCTTTTTCTTTCTCCTCTGGGTCTTTGCACACACCCGTAATGTTCTGGCTAGCCTGTTTCTCCTCCACCATACCTCATGTTTTGCTCACCCCCATTAACAAATTGACTCCCTTGTAACTTTGTTCTTGAGGTTGTCACTGCCACCCTGAACACCGTGCTCTACTTCCTTTGGGTTTGGAGTGATCTTCCACGCTTGATACAGTGTCTGGGTTAATGACACTCTTCCAAATGAACTAATGAGATCTGAAATTTGCTGGTTGCATGTCCTTGGGCAAGAAACGTTGCCATTCTTAGCTTCCATTTTTTTCCTGTGCAAGATGAAAATAATGGCTCCTCATAGTGTCCCATACACCTTAAAGTACCACACAAGGATTCGTTTTTAATAGTTGTCTGTGAATAGACCCCACTTGTCTCTCTACCCTATCTCTTGCTTCACCCAACTACATACAGTTGGCACCAAACTGCTTTTTCCTCGGCTTGTCCTATGTTTCCCAGTCTGTGCCATTGCTTACATTGGTTTTCTCTGCCTGGAACCTCCTTCCTTCCATCTCCTCATTTCCAAATTTCCTCTGTCTTAGATGGAATTTCCCTTGATTGTTCTAATCAAAAATGGTCTCTCCCTTTCTCTAATGCTTGTGGCATTTTATCTGTTCCTCTCTTGGTGCATCTGTCACTTTCATGATTGTATTATGGTTGTTTATGAGCAACTTCTAAAGGAGAAACCTCTAGGAGTCAATCTTTTGGGGTTCATAGCTTAGATCCACCTATTTCCCAGCTTTGTGACCGTGGACTAGTAAATAAACTGAGCTAAGCCTCTACTTCTTTGTCTGTGAAATGGACATATAACACCCCAGGTGTTATTGCTGTAGGGAAACATTAAATGAGATTATATCAGTATAAATATATATCATATATATATCACAATGGCAGCCTGTGAGCAGTGATCACGTGCTTAAATAGCATCATCATCATTTTCATCGTCTTCTTATTAAACAGTGAGTTCCTTGAGGATGGAACTTTATGTCTTTATAAGATCCTTTACTGCACTTAGCACAATGCCTGGTTCCAAAGCTGGTCCTCAATAAATGTTTGTTGAATATGGGCATAAATAATATAGACAAATATGGCAAAAGAATGACTCTTTCTTTTACTAGAAAATGATGCAAGCTTACTGCATTAGGGGGTCTTTTAGAATTACTGTCTCTTGGGATCTCTCTAAAGAGCACGAACGTTTTGAAACAGAGTGCAGTAGAATGGGTCCACTATGTTGCCATCAGTCTGGAATTTGGAAAATTACAAGCAGAATTAAAGAACAGTATTAGAATTATTTATTCTTTCTATGCCCCTTTATTGCATTCATTTTGGGGGAAATTATCTATTCTTACTTAACAAGAAGATTACATTACATATTCATGGCGAAAGAATTTTACCAATCTGTGGAAACTTTTCTCAGATCTTACCACATGTTAGATGTCAGGCAATGTCTCATGTGAGAAGAGGAAAAACAACTTGGGCTGCTGTGGTTTACAAGAAGGCACATTGTTCAGAATTTTCCTGGTAAGAAGAAATGCGAAGCTACATTTACAAAATGCAGAGGTTCGTTCTTCAAAACAGCCTCTTATCTGGAAAATATATGTAGTCATTTGTCCGATTAATAAGGGGATAAGGCAAGTTACACTTATCTTAATTTTGTCTGTAATGAATTTAGCAGATGAGATTTTGCGGTGATATGTGACTGCTCTTTTATGAACAGATTAGATCAATGCCCTCTTGGAAGGGACCAACTTTATGACTGGGCACCTAACTTAATCCTCGAATAATCCAAAACTTCTTTGAAAGTCTTTGTGCAGAGCTACAATGAAAGAAAGAGTCATTGTGGCTAATGGGCTTGGAGAATTCGTGGATTTCCACACCTGGGGAAGGTGGAACAGGCCATTGCCTACGTGGCACAGCATCAGAAGCTGGTAAAAGGTTTGATCTCCTTGAACTGGTCAGAGTTTGGAATCTGCGTCGAGGATCCCTAATAATTTCACTTTGTTAAGAAAGTGTCTTAAGAGAATTGAGAGCTTAGGAAGGTATCTGGTATAAAGCAGTGCTTGGTAAATTTCAGCCTGAAGTCCACATGCTTTCATAGAGCCCATTAGGTAACACTGGACTTCAAATGGTTGGTGAAAAAAAATCAAAAGAAAAAAGAAGGGGAGTATCTTGTGACACATACAAGTCACATAGAATGTAAATTTCAGTATTTCTACATAAGATTTTGTTGGAATGTTGACACAGTCAGTCATTCATATGTGTTGTCTGTGTCTTCAGTGATCCATGACAGAAGTGAGCAGTTGTCTCAGGGCCCTGAGAGCCCGCACAGCCTACAGAGTTGTTCTCTGGCCCTTCACAGGAAACACTTGCTGACCTCTAATCCAAAGGAGACAGAGTTGAAAGCCGAGAAATCTGTCTTGGCTTGCATCTCATCTCTTCCGGCCACTGGCTCTGTAGTCGGAGTCAAGGTGACATTCACTCATTCAGTACATCCTAACTGAGCTCTGACTGTGTCCCAGAGACTGGGTTTGGTTTTGGAGTTGCACTGGTCTCTCCATGGGAGCATCAGTACTATGTGATTTGCTGACCTGATGAGAAGATCAAACTAAAGTAGCATCCAAGTGCTGGCATAGAAACAGGCTTTCGCTACAGGGGTTAAGATGCCGTTCATGACACCCATAGTCCATCACAGAGTGCCCGATCTGAATTCCAGCTCTTCTGCTTCTGAGTCAGCTTCCTGCTAATGTGACTCCTGGAATGCAGCGGGTGATGGCTCAATCCTTTCCACCTGTGTGAGAGATTCAGGCTGAGTTTCTGGTTCCTGGTTTTGGCCTGGCCCAGCCCTAGCTGTTGCTGGCATTTGGGGAGTGCACCAGGTGATAACGCGTGTTCTCTCTCTCTCTCTCTCTCTCTCTCTCTCTCTCTCTCTCTCTCATCTTTCAAATAAAAATAAGGAAATAAATTTAAAAGTAAAAGCACATGGTCATTGCTCAGTAAGTGATTTTTGAAAGTTCTCTCCGCTAGGATTTTGGAAGTGAATGAGAATGCAGCAAGGAGAGACAGAGTGGCGAGCTGATAGCTGACTGGGAGCTGGAGAGCTATCTCAGGTGGTGGTGGGATTGAGGAACCCGGAGGACAAGAGACGCAGTGGGAGCAGTGACGAGGGACTCCAATTTTGCTTAGATGTAGACTTCTGTGGGACCCAGAGTCAGGTGACAAAGGGGCCTCTCGTAGTAGCCACTAGTCAGTTAGACATCGTTTAATGAGCAGTTATTAAATGTTGAGAAATGTGGGGAATGTTTTATGCAATAATTCTAGGAGACACATATTCTTACTTAAGGTTGCATATGTAATAAAAGATGGAGAAAGAAATTTGAATCCCAGACATTCTGATTCTGATGCCTCCAGCCCTTAAATGACTGCCTAGGTTTCTTGATGTCTTTTCAGGGCTTCTAGATTTCAACAACAGAATCTTTAAATCTAAGACTTCTATGGTTGTGGTAATCTAAGACAGGAAATAAAAGAAGTCAATAAAAGCAGATTCTGAACATACAAATGGGCACCTTCAGCTGGATGTATTGCCCTGTGGTGCTTTTCTCTAGGTTAGCACTTGGGTTTAGAATGGTTCGTTTCAGTGAGCTCATGAAAAAAGGTGAAAGCAGCAGATCGGAATGGAAAATGTGTGTTGACATCGTAGGGGAGCCAAACTCTCCCACCATATGTTTAAAGGACAAAGCTTTCACAGTGATCCCAAGAGAGGAGCAGGTGGCAAAACCAACTCATCACACAGTGCAGAAGGTCACTGGTGGACCACACAGATCCTTCACAGCCACAGGTTAATCAAAACCACAGCCACTATATAACTTGTATCACATTCGTTTTATGATACATTTATACCCAATGTATAGCTTTTTTCCTGATTTTTATAAGTGGTACCAAAACTATGTGTATAGGAGGGCACTTAAAAGTCTAGTGGTTTAAAACTAGCTTCTATGTATAAGTGACACTATGATAAATAATTTGTAATGTCCTAAGCAATTCTTCATTATGTTTTTGTGACTTACTTAATGATTGAAGGCTTCATTGAATGGGGGGCAGTATCTAAATTCTTCCTCAAGTGTTCAAAAGAATAATCCAGAGCTGAAGAGAGGCAGGACATTGTTTTTCCCTTAGTGTGTATATGTGCATGTGTGTATGCGTGTTTCTGTAGATTAGATTATTTTTTCTCCATGCACAAGAACATATCTAAAAGGAAGTGAATACAGATCCTTCAATTCTGCTGTTCTCTGGTGCTATTTCATATCACTCCATGTTCATTTCTCTGAGTTTTTCTTACTAACGACATCCTTTATCATCAGGGCTTGATGTCTGTGCCACTGTGCTAAGGCTGATTCTCAGCTCTCATTCATCCTGCCAAGCAGGGCAGGCCTTGTAGTGTGTGTTCCCTGTGGTAGAAAACGTTATGTTGACTCTCCAACCTGGTGTGCTAGTGTTCGTGAAAGAGTGAGCCTTTCTAGTATACCTAAATCGGTGGGATAAGGTTTATATGTTAGCATTTCATTAAAAAATTCTTATGAAACTATTCAGCAGAATAGGCTCTATTCTTCCTATCCTAGAGGACACTGAGATTTAGAGAGATGAATTAATTTAGTTCATATCAGACCCAGTAGAAAGGAGGTAGTCAGGATACTGGGCCTCGTTCAGTCTGTGAAACTCCACTGTGAGCTCATCTTTCTTTGAGTGCAGGGAGCTGGTGGGTGCAGTAATAAACCTAAGCTTTCACACAGAACGAAACTTTCCTCCAAGGCCATCCTGTCTCATTAGATCTGTTTTCGTCTCTGAGCATGTGTTTTTTTTTTTTTTCCCCATGTGCCCTTTTGATTCATTAACTAATACTAGCACCTACCATGTTCAGGATATTAAGCTACTGGAAATGGTTTATTCATTGGGTTTTTGCAGAGTCTGAGAATGAGAGCCTGGCTCTTAAGATCATGTTACACAGCGTACAGGGTATCTGGGTTTGCTTCTCATTTCCAGCTCCTGACTCTGGTTCCAACAGTGCAAACCCTAGGTGTAGCAGGTGCATCCTTCGAGTCACTGGTTTCCCATTGTTTGATAGCAGTTCTGGGTTGAGTTCTTGATGCCAGATTCTAGCTGTGGCCCAACCCCACTGCTGCAACCATTTAAGGAGTAAACCAGCAGAGAATAGGAAGGCTCTCCCCCAAATACATGAAAAGTCTTCAAAAATTTTATGATAAGATGGAGTAAAAGAAAGCTTATTTTAGTGTAAAAAAATTTGAGATCCTTGCATAGGGTTTTCAGAACTGATATTTTTCACATATACTTTCAAGATTTCTTGTGTGTTTATATTATTTCAAGTTTCCCCCCCCACCAAATACATATATTTTAACTATATTTTCCCCAGACTTGTTTAAGTTCCTGCATAGATTTTGTTTCATGTGTTGTCTGTGATCATTTAGTACTGGCTACATGTGTTGAGAAGGAATCTCAAACTGAGTAAGCTCATCCTGGAATAGAGACTGGGCCAGTGGGGCACGCAATCCACACAGTTGCATTCCCCGTTCTGGGCACTAGGGGGCAAGCAAAGATGAATACGTGTCTTAGCTTCAAGAATGAACTTCTTTCATGACACCCCCAAGAGGCTTCTCTGAGCATCTCAGCTTCCCATCTTTCTCTCTCTCTCTCTCTCTCTCTCTTTCTCTCTCTCTCTCTCTCTCTCTCTCTCTCTCTCTCTCTCTCTCTCTCTCTCTCTCTTTCTCCCTAAACCACGGTCTAGTTAAGTGAGCCAGAGAGCTATAACCTCATGTGTGGATCCTACTTGTTTAGCTGCACTTTTAACGCCTGCTCAGGGTACACACTGTTCCTCTTGGACTACAAGGAACATTCAAATAGACTCACAGTTGCAACACAAAACTGTATGTGTCTAGCACAGCAAGGAAGCTGCAGGGTCATATCTAGAACTGTGGTCAGTGCCTCTTTTCCCTATTAGCTGTGACTCACTGTGTTCAGCGTCCGGCATGTCTAGACTGAACAGCTCCGTCTCAAACTGAAGCTGCACCCCAAAGTCACTATGCCCCTCTTCCCGCTGTGTTCATCTCCTGCAGTTTTCTCACTTCCGGCACAATGCACAGATCGCCGAGTTATTTTGCTGTCTTTCTCCCCCTCACAAGGGGGAAGGAGGCCATGAAGCAGGATTTTTGTCCTTTTCAGGGACGCTTCTGCTACCTATTGCTGACTTGACAACCCAGATTTGGTGGCATAAAAGTAACAAGGATTTTGTCATGCACACTGATGTCATGGGGCAGGCATTTAGACGGAACACAACTTGTATTGGTTTGTTGTTGCTGGGTAACAGATGGTCAGACATTTGGCAGCATGAAACACGTATCTAATAGCTCAGTGGACTAGGGGTCTGGGCACAGCCTTGGTTGAAGTTTCTGGCCAGGCTTCATTTCTTCATGAAGGCTGGGGGCTTCGTCAAGCTCAATCCCTTGCGGTTGTAGAACTGAGGTCCGTTGTTTCTTGCCAGCTGTCAGCAGGGGCTACTACCATCAGCTCCAGCGGTTCATGCCAACTATCCCCTACCCACATGAAGACTTCCTTCTTCATGGCCAGCAGAGACCTCTCAGGAAGGGCTACTACCTCCTTACAGGGCATCCACTTGCTTAAGCCCAGACTTCTTGCCCCTGTTCATTAAACTCAAAGGTATCTGATGTGGAACATTAATTATAGTTGCAAACACCCTCCATTTTGCCAGATGGCATAACTCAATCACAGATGTGCTATTCTAACCTGGTCACAGTTGTCCTCCACTGGGAGTGTGTATGTGGTAAGTTGGGGCAGGGGTATGGAATTTGAGGGGCCATGTTAGAATTCTGCCTCCTGTAGCAGGAATGTTTTCTCTCTGTCTCAGTACCTCAGCTGGAGTGGCTGGAGCCTGCAACAGTCTCTGAGCACATTCCCTCAGCTCTCTGGGCCCCTAGTCAGAGAGGACTCGAAGGGTGGGTTCAGCTAAGGTTAAACATCACGGCTACCTCCATGGGGCTCTGTGTGAATGGGGGGGAGGGGTCTCACAGCCTACATTTGGTTTTTAGAGGAAGTCTCCCGAAAGGGGTTATCTGAAGATGGGTCTCTCAAGGAATTGTGGGAAGCAGCATGGCTTTTTATGTACTAGTCAAGAGAGTCTTAGAGTATCACCTCCAAGCCACAAGTGGCATGGACTTCCTGGGCACAGGTGGGAGGAATGGCAAGTGATCAGTAGCCATTAAAAAGATCATTTGGAAGACAGAGTTACAGAGAAACAGTGGGAGAGAAAGAGAGACAGAACTTCTACCCACTCGATCATTCCCGAATGACTGTAACCACCAGACTAGAGTTTCATCCAGGTCTTCTAAGTGGGCCATCTTTTGCTGTTTTCCCAGGCACATTAGCAGCGAGCTGGATTGGAAGTGGAGCCACTAGTTGACCAGCACAATGTTTCAACTGGCTACTCCTCCACATCCAGACACCAGCATCCCATATGAGTGCCAGTTCATGTTGCAGCTTTTCCACTTCCCATCCAGTTCCCTACTTCTGCTCTGGAAAAGCAGAGGAAGATGGCCTAGATCCTTGGGTCCCTGCACCTGCATGGGTGATCCAGAAGAGCTCTTGGGTCCCAGCTTTGGACCAGCTCTGGCTCTGTCTGTTGTGGCCATTTTGGGGGAGTGAACCTGCGGATAGAAGGGATTTTCTCTGTCTCTACTTCTCTCTACAAATCTTCCTTTCCAAAACAAATAAATAATACATTTTTTAAAAAAGGGAAGTAGAGCCACTGGGATGCAAACCAGCAGCCATATGGGATGCCAGTATCTCAGCTTGTGGTTTAACTCACTACACACAACTCCAGCTCATGTTGCCATTACTTTTTAAAATAATATCTACACTGCTATTTCTCTAATTAGCATGCGATAAATGTTTGTTAAATAAAAGCAGTATTTGCCAAATATATCTACTCAGATTAGGATAGGATTAGATCAAGGAAGATTATTTTGCCAAGAGAAATCTCAAATAATGAATGACTCAAGTAGATGAAAGTACAGGAAAATCATTTTGAACAGAGGGAACAGCATATGCAAAGGCGACGAAACATGGAAGAACTGCATACATTAGGGTTTCCGCAGGCAGTTCAGAGCAATGAGATCATAGCATGTAGATGGAAGGAGGGGAGGTGAGTGGGCAGAAGCAATGGGCAGGGTCAGGTCATGGGAGGAATTGTGCATGATGCTATGGAGTTTTTCAGGGAGGCCTGGGAGGACATTAAAAAGAGCTGTGAGCTCTGACAGGCATTTTAGGAAGATGCTTGTGTCTTCAGCATTGATAGACTGGGGGTTTATAAGTCAGGCAAGAGATGATGAGGATAAATTGTGGCCTTTGCCTTGGGCCTGGTGAAGGGGGGATGGAGTGAAGGGAAGAGGGGATAGATTCACATCAGAGTCTCATTCAGTAATCTAAACATCGCTTTACTTTTTGCCTTTCCTATGCATTGTCATCTGAATTCCTGTTCTCAATTCATCACAGATTTGATACTCATCTGGAATACGTGAGTCCTAGAACTCGTATGCAGAAGCCAGGCACGCTGTCCGGGGCTTCGGAGACGCTCTCTGCAATCTTTCCAGCTCAGTTCAGGTCTGGCTCCCTTGGTGATGACTGCTGCTGATGAGATATGAATGCGTGGAGATGAAGCTGCGACAGTCACCTTGGCTTGGGGTACGGCAAGGAGATGGAATGTGATTCCTGCTTTGCTTGTGTTCAAAGCAGCCTGACACATTTGTACAGCACTGTTCTCTCTGGGGTGTCAAGTACTTAATAAATATCACCTCTGTGGTTTGTGAAAATCGGGCCAGTTGCAATCTCCAATTTCTAGGTCTTCTTTGATTTCCACTTCACAAAATAATCAAAGGGTTACTCTGCTTCATGCCCAGGATCAATTTGGGACTACTCCCTGCTGTTAAAGGGTTGGGAACCATGTCCCCTCTTATAAGATAGATCAGGAAATATGGCTGGTCCCCACAGCTGGCCAGTGGGAAGACCAGGAGGAGGGTCCTCTCTTACAACTAAAAACTGTGTCACCCAAAAACCAGGAAAATCTGGCTTCTAAGATTTCTAACATTTCCTTTAATCCGATTCTATAGCTGTGTCCTGAATTCCGTGGCAACCATCCTTCCCTGTGAGTGATACCTGCTCTGTGGAGTTCCAATTCCAGTTCCAGCAAGAAGAGACAAACAAGGAACAACATTACTGTGAACACATAATAAGACAAGTCGTGTGTGTTTGAAACCAGTAAGCTCACTACTAGTTTAGAAGATAATGTATTCTGTAGACGAAAGGTAAAGCTGAGCAAAGGGGATTGGAACACCCATAGGGCACACTTTGTGGTCTTTACTAGGGTGATCCTGGTTCTATTTAACAATATTGCTATATTTGGATGAAGGCATCTTTCATTTGTTTTCTTTTAAAAGATGTATTTATTAGAAATGCAGTATGGGGGTGTGGAGAGAGAGACTCTTCCATCTATTGGGGCACTCCCCAAATACCCAAAATAGAGTTAGAGAGAAAAAGAGAAAGATCTTCTACCACAGATGCATTTTCCAGATGACCACAAATGCCAAGTCAAAGCCAAGACCTTCATCTGAGGCTCCCATGTGGATCGTGGGGGCCCAAGTACTTGGACCATTTTTCCATTGGTTTTCATAGGTCATTAACAGCAAACTGTGTCAGGAATGGAGCAGTTGGGACATGAACCAGCACTCACATGGAATGCCAGCATTGTAACTGGTGGTTTTACCTGCTGTGCCAAAACGTTGGCCCCTGGAAAGCTTTCTCTCAAACCATTTATGTTGTTTGTGTCTCAGTTTTACCATGAGTACATTTGCTCCGTTTTAAAAACGATTTATTTTGTTTGAGTGAGACAGAGACAAAAAGAGAAGTCCCATTTACTGGTTTATAAATGCTTGAAACATTTAGGACTGGGCCAAGCTGAAGTTAGGTGCTGAGAACCCAACCTGGTTCTTACATGTGTAAAGCAGAGGTCCAAATTACTGTTTCTCTCTTGCCCCTCTCCGTGCTCATTGACATGAAATGGAAATAGTGGAGCCAGGTCTCAAACCCAGGCAATCAGAAATGAGATGGGAGTTACCCCTGTCTCGAATGCCTGCCCCCACATGGAGACTTCAGAGAAGTCTTCTGGGTCAGGGTGATGGCTCAGCTGGATAATTCTCCACGTGCAAGTGCTGACATCCCAGGTTGTGCCCCAGCTGATCCACTTCCCATCCAGCTCCTTGCTTATGGTCTGGGAAAGCATGAGAGGATGGCCCAGGGCCTTGGGACCCTACACCCATGTGGGAGACCAGGAAGATGCTCCTGGGTTTAGATTGCATTGGCTCAGCTCCGGCCGTTGCGACTGTGTGGGGAGTAAACTGGTGGATGGAACATCTTTTCCTCTCAGTTTCTCCCCTCTATAAATCTGCCTTTCAAATTAAAATAAATAAATCTTAAAAAAGAAAAAGAGAAAAGTTCTGACCAATGCCATGGGACTGGAGGCCAGAGGAATAGTTTGGTCAAGCAGTGGGCAAAGATGGAAGAGGCTGTTCCAGGCAAAGGGTACAACTGGGCAAAGGAAAGTTTGGGGGATGAGGTCTAAGATATCTAAAGAGGTAAGCGCAGGTCAAATGTAAATTGCCTGCAAAATGAGGATGACAAATGATGCACAGCGTCTTGCGTTTGGCAGGTGTGCAGTAAGTGACGGCTGTTAATCACACAGATGCTGAAAATAATGATAAGTTAGGGCAGTGCGTAACCTTGAATCTGTTGAAGGTTGGTATTCTTGATTTATCTGTTCGTATTGGTGACCAGAGGCTAACTTGGATTGGGGTTCAAAGGCAAGCTAATTTCTCTATAGATTTCTCAGCCCCAAATATATGTTCCCTCGTGTACTTGGTAGGATGATAAAGGGAAGAATTCGAAATTTGAGACATTAATCTGGTTTTCAATGTTCATTCTATTACTAGCTTTGTGACCTTGGAAAAGTCTTTTACCTTTCTTGATCTCAACAACCTAGTATGTAAAATTGATGCAATCATAACACTACTCACTTGTGGAGGAGCGTTGTGAGTGTTGAATGGAATGATATTTGGGAAGTTCATTGTAATTTCTAAAGTGCTACAATTTGAGTTACTATTGAACCAAAGATACCTCCTCCTAGGATTATCCCCATACCAGGTTCTTTCGGACCCAACTGCAATGTTGAACCCATGCTTCTCAGCTGTTGTACCAATGCTTTCTTTGCAGAAGGCTGTTCAGAGGCCCTATTTCTTTCTGATGCTGCTTTTCAATCCAATGTATGGTGCAAATAAATACCAAATTAGGGGTTAGGGACTGTTTATTCCTACCACTCCACAGACACCGGGGGTGGTGTAGGTGGCAACAGACAAATCTCCCCCCCCTACACCAATTATTATAATTATTAACTATGACTCCTGAAATCAATTATGTTATCATTATTGTTATTATTATGAAACTCAGTCCCATTTCCATGTCATAAAGATAAACCAAATCTCATTTCAATTAGTTACAGCAGGAGAGAATGAACTTTAAACAGACATTTAATTTCTCAAAAAAAATTAGGAAGTTCTTCATGGAAATGTTATGGCATTTTGAAACAGATTAATAGTTCAGTGTGAACACATCCACCCTGCAGCGAAGTGATGAGGAGGAGGCAAGTTCAATGAGCAAAACCAGTTGATACTACCGCTCTGAATCTAATCAAATTGATTTCATTTCATGACTTTTTTTGTACTATTCCTTTTACCATTCACTTTAGAGATTGAATTCTTGATCTTACATTATTATAAGTATATTTTATTTATTAGGAGAAAGCAGTTGACTTTCAGGATGATAATAAAATTTAACAAAAATATTCCAGACCAGAGGCGGGTGGTGGAGAGACTCACGTTTTTCTGCAAAAGGTCATATGCCCGAGATGTCGGCCAGTACTTGGGGGTGGTGAGGTCCAGGACTGATTCAAAAGCTGGGCCATCTTTTCTTTCTTTTTTTCCTCTTTTGATTAACATTCACATCCAAGAGTGTGCCCACTTTTCAGCAGCTGAACATGACAAGGGGAAAAGGTTTCAATGATGAATTCTGGTATGTGTCTGGAAATTTCATGCTTGTGAAGTTGGATTAATAGCAAGGGAGACTGAGGTCCTTTTGTTCCTGCACAAACAGCTCCAATGCAGAGAGCCGCAGTGTGAGTGTCCCAGTAGAGTGAGGCCTGGAGGCATGACTGGGGTGACATCCCAGGCATTCTCTGGCCTCTCTTCTGAGTCCTAATAACTGCATTTGTTCCACTGGGGACCTGGATGCAAACCATGAAATGAATGTCAGCAAGACTTCAGCATTTCTTTCAGGACCCATGCAGGCTGGGTTGGAACAAAATCTCCCAGATTTAAATTTATTGTTGTCATGGACTTGCCATCCAGGGCCTTGATATAGTTTTCTTAGTTCTTAGAGAGAAAAATTATGTGCTATGCTGCCTGCTGTGTGGTTACTGAATGACTGGTCTCTGAATCTTTGGAAAAACAGCTCTTTGCTGCAGGGTTCTGGAGCTGTTGGTTGTGCCATCAGGGGATCAAAAGCTTTTCCTGCTGAAGGGAGAGCTCCTCTGCTGGGCTATAGTGTAAAGAGAGCGGGTCCTTTGGGGAGTGGACTAATAAGGCCTTGACTTTTTGATCCAACATTACTTTTTAAAGGTGTTACAAGTGTTTTACCTCATTCAGTTCAACCCCCATTTTTTTAAAAGATGTATTTATTTTTATTGGAAAGGCAGATATGCTGAGAGGAGATACAGAGAGAAAAATTCTCCATCTGCTGGTTTACTCCTCAAGTAGCCACAACAGCCAGAGCTAAGCTGATCTGAATCCAAGAGCCAGGAGCTTCTTCGAGATCTCCCACGCAGATGCAGGGTCCCAGGGCCCTGTGCTGTCCTCGGCTGCTTTCCCAGGCTACAAGCAGGGAGCTGGGTGCGATGTGCAGCATCCAGGACATGAACCGGTGCCCATATGGGATCCTGGCATGTACAAAGCAAGAACTTTAACCACTAGACTACTGCACTGAGCCCCCAACCCTCATTTTTTATGAGCCTACTGATCTGGTAGCATAGTGACCACAAATAGTACTTTTATTGAGGAGTTGCCTTTACTGAATTGTTCAGGAAAACAAGTACAACATAGCAAACTTTCATACAAAGCCCAATTTGTTCTTCTACTTTAGGTGTTACAAATTGTTTGTTTTTATAAAATTATACTGATACATACAGTAATTGGCTTCTATTTCATTTTAAGCCCCTTTATTGAGGTATATTCGACTTGTGAAAAATATTCATATGTAAGGCTTATGGTGACTTTAAGGATGAGTGCCTCATGCGACACCAGGGCTATCATTAAGACCACAAGTCTATCCATCACTTCTCAAAACTTCCACCTGCGCCTTTACATTTATTATCATTATTTTTGTGTGTGTGGTAAGTAAACTTGAGATGAGACCTACTCCCATAGCAAATTTTAAGTAAATAATATCATCATGCGAACTCTAGGCATTGTGTTTGCTCTTTTTTTTTGAATACCCTGTACAAAATACGAAAGAGGGCAAACTGAAGTTTATTTTCACATTTTTTTTTTCAGATTTCTTTTTATTTGAAAGACAGAGTTAGAGAACGAAGAGGAGAGAGAATGAAAGATTTTGTATCTTCTGGTTTACTCCTCAAATGGCTGAAGGAGTGTCTTTTGGGTCTTCCATGTGATGCAGGGGGTCCAAAGACTTAGACCATCCTCCAATGCTTTCCCAGGCCATTAGAACGGAGCTGGATGGAAAATGAAGCAGCCTGGAACTTGGACCTGTGCTTATAAGGGTACCAGTGCCACAAGGGGAGGATCAACTTACTAAGCCACCATACCAGCCCCTATTCTTATTTTTTAAATGATATTTTATTTAAGGTTCCACTGATTTTATTTGGGAGGCAAAGAGACAAAAAAGCACATCCACAGAGACCAAGGAATGAGAGATAAACAGAGTCCTCTTATCTACCTGTTCACTTTCCAAAGTCCCAGAGATCTAGGATTTGACTGCGTAGAAACTGGAGGGCAAGAACCTAACCCAGGTCTTTCTACATGGATAACAGGGACTCAACCACCTACGCCATCACCTGCTACCTGCTGAAATTGTGAGCCAGAACTCGGACTCAGGACTAGGCACTCCAACATGGTAGGTTTCTCTTTTTTTAACTTTTAGTGTAAAGTTTGGAAACGTTTGTCTTAGAGTAAGGACTTTAGTGATGTGAAGCTCGGTGGTTTTCATTTGTAAATTACCAATATTAGAATTCATATAAAAGATTCTCACAGATATTAGAAGCCAGTATTATTCAGAAAAGCCAAAGAAGTAGAAAGGCTAAATTTCCTTCTGATCTATTTATGCAGTGGGATATTCTTCATCAATGATAAGGGAAAAAAAACTACTGGCACATTCTACAACATCCATGAACTTTAAAAATACTATGGGAAATTAAACAGGTACAGGCAACCACATGGGGCACTACTCTATCTATATGCAACATTCAGAAAAGACAAATCTATGGAGAGGAGGTTAGTGTTTGCCTGGCCCCAAGCATGAGAATAGGACTGCCTGAAAATGGGCAGGGAGAATGTACTGTGCACTTAACTAGAGACTGCTAACTGTGCTCTTACAATGGCCCAATGCCTTGATCTGTAGGTGTACCTTGATAAAGCTGCTTAAAATAATTTCAAAAGATAAAGGGAAAAAAGACGTGAGCTAGCATGTATGGAGCATCTATCCCTGTGTGAGTGCCGTAAGTATGTGAGCCAACAGCTGTGGCTGAATCTGAAACTCACCCTGAAATGTAATTCCCTACTATGCAGTACTAAGAGATGGGACCTGGGAGTGGCTTTTAAAGATGATTACGGCTCAGCCCTCATGAATGGATTAATCAATTTGTGTCATCAAGTGATTAGTAGAGTAATGGGTTGATTGGTTATCTTGAGACTGGATCTGATTGAAAAGCCAGTTGGCTCCATCATTGTGATGCACTGGGCCACCTGGAGACACTGCCATTTATAAGGCCTTCACTGGCAAGTGGGCATTTGGCCTGTAAGTTGAGATGCCTGTGTGCCATCTCAGAGTGTCTGGGTTCTTTGATTCCCAACTTCAACTTAGTGACAGCGCAGACATTGGGAGACAACAGTGATGTGGGGTTCCTGACTCCCACTTGGGAGACCCGGACTGCATTCCCAGCTGCTGACCAGTATGTGAGGAGTGGATAACTAGTTGGGAGCCGTCTCTTCCTTCTTCTCTCCCTTTTGCCTGTCTGACTGTTGAGCAAATAAAAACTTATTTTAAAATGTCTTTAAAAGAAGGCCATTACCAGATGTGGCCTCTCAATGTTAGACCAAAACCATGAGATAAAATAAACCTCTATTCTTTGCAATGAACACACCCTGTGGTATTGTGCTATTATAGCTAGAAGCAGACTAAGATGTCAGCCTCTTAGAGAACTTTCTCTAGTATGAATAGTTGGACTCTGCGTGAGTGAGAAATCAATTTTAGCCACTGCAAGTTCAGCATCTATGTGTTACTGCAGCTAGTAC
Source organism: Ochotona curzoniae (assembly GCF_017591425.1). Classification (NCBI taxonomy): domain Eukaryota; kingdom Metazoa; phylum Chordata; class Mammalia; order Lagomorpha; family Ochotonidae; genus Ochotona; species Ochotona curzoniae. The sequence goes on from NW_024465649.1 coordinate 4,268,097, forward strand.
AGCTTCTAGCTGCAAGAAAATTGTAGGCTAGTTGGGTAGATGAGAACTAATTACATAAAAGAATTAAATGTTGAAGTAAGTCACTTTAAGATTAATTGTCAAGGTGAGCCATACAGACAGTTGTTGGTTTGAAATTTCAGTAGAAGGTAATGTTTGCATGTTAAGGAAAGAGCCCTAAGCCAGACTTTGAAAAATGGAGGGAAAATTAGAAGGGAAGTAGTAACAGGATGCTCTAGGAAGAATAAAGCAGGATATGTACAATCTCAGGAAATGTCCATCACGACCACTGGGGGAGCTAGGGTCAGGGGCTGGGCAGATACTTTGGGTTTGAAAACTGACAAGCTTCGAGTTCAAATTCCAGCTGCATCATTTGTGAACTGGGTGACCTTAAACTAGTAACCTAGTTTCTGACCTCCAATTTGACGAACTCTAAAGTTGTGATAATAATACCCATGTTTCAGGATTAATGTTAATATTGAGTGAGCTATCTTACAAAAAGCTCTTAGTACAACTCCAGGCATACATAGAAAGTATTTAATAACCAAGAGCTTTTTTCCTTTTATCTACTCAAAGAGGTGATAATGTATTTAGGGAAGAAATAGACACTGAGAACAATTCTTTTAGAAGAGAATGCTTGATTGGAGCTAAAGGAAGAATGCAATTTGTCAGACATTATTACTCACTTTAAGATCTAGTCCATTTCTCCATATATCATGTTTCTCCTTGACAATATAATACTTTTTAAAAACTCAACTTTATTAAGATATAATTTGCACATAACATACTGTATCAATTTTAAACATATTACTCAATAAGTTTAGACAAAAGATGTGAATACCAAGTAACTACAGTCAAAACACAAAACATTTCCATCATCATCAAAACTCCCTCCCACCCTCATCTTCTAGATTCCATCTCACCTAATCCCAAACAATATTGAGCTTTCTGTGATTATTGGGTAGTTTGTCCTTTCTAGAATTTCTTATAAATGAACTCACACTAAATGTATTTTGTGTCTGGCTGCTTGACTCAATATAATATTTTTAAGACCTATCTGGATTGTGGTTTTTTGTTTGTTTGTTTCAGTCTATTTCACTCTATAGCTAAATAGTATTCCATTGTATGGATGTGCCATCATTTTCTATCCATTTACAAGCAGATGGAAATTTTGTACTGTTTGCAGTTTGCAGTATTGTGAATATAACAGCCATCAGCATTGAGTACTGTCTTTGGTCCTTAGTTAAGTAAGAGTGGAATTGCTGCGTCCCATGGGATGTTTACAGTTGCAGGAAACAGCCAAGCTCTTGTGAAGTGGTTGGATCACTTTATGTTCCCACAAGCAGAGCAGGAGGGTCTCAGCACTGCCTTATCCTCCTGAATATTAGGTGTTGTCAGTCAGTTTACCCTCAGCCATTTCAATGGCTGGGTGGTGGTATGTTGCAATTTTAATTTTTTTCTTTGTTCTTTTTATGAAGTTTCTATGATTTTAGCATGTTTTACATTTGTATCAAGGTCTGTTTTTCTTTTCTTTTCTTTTTTTAGTCATCATTAATATTTATTTATTTATTTTTAGTTCCGTATTGTTTCCTTAATATATCTGATGTAAAAGGGGATTTTAAGGGAGAAGCCCCACCCAGTCTTACACCCACCCCAGGTCCCAGATGTGGGGCATGCTCTGAGGGTCTTGCTCAATTGGTTTTGATAGTTTTACAGCTCTGAATTGCTGCCACTCTCACTACTCCAAGCACAATGAGGTCGTTGAAGAATCTACTGATTGACATAGTCCATCATAGAGCCTCCATTTGCCCAGGTTTTCACTGCCAACATATAGCTGAGGTGGTTGATTGACTTGTTCTGTCCTCTGTCTTTTGATGGTTAGGGTTCTGAGTCCGGAAGCTCAAAGAAACTTTGAGGTGTTCTCAGACCAGATTCTTGCATGTACTAGCAAGCACAGGGCCCGGCACAGTCCATTTCCCCGATCAGCTGGTGGTTGCAATTGCTGGGTTGGTTCTGTTTCCATCCCTGTCTTCCACTGGAACCAATGGGTTGTCATGATTTTAATTTACATCTTTTGATGACTAATGATGTTGAGCTATTTGCCTTCTTATAAAAGATATTCTTGTAAAATATCTGGCCAAGTTTATGGTTTATTTAAAATTGGGGCTGTGGGAGTTTGAATCATCTTTAAAATGTCTGTCTTGCATACAACTGTTATAAACCCCACGAATGACTGAATCCCCAGGTCCTGCATCCCTTTCCTGCCATGATTCCTGGTAAATCATGAAGGTTCCATAAATGCTGTGTGGGTGACTTGAGGTGACTGATGAATGATTTTTGTTGGGAGGAGAGGAGTAGCTCTGTTAATGCTGGTGACCCATTTCTTTCAGGAACAGCAGCGTCACCCACTCACAACTGTTTCTGGCGAGTTAGTTCCCAGTGCCTTGAGGCTGGTCATTTGAAAAACCAAAATTTGAAATGAGAGACTATCATCATCATTATCAACCATCCATACAGTTCTCCCAAGTTCAAGGTATTATACTTGATGCTTGGATTTGAGATTTGATGTCTGCTCTCAGAAAGCTTACAGTTTATCCAGAAGTATAAGGCATGGAGATCTACTTACAGGCCACATACAGGAGCAAAATAAGAGTGATACAGGCAGTGGTTTTGAAAGAATGGATCTGGGAAATGCTGAGGAAGGATATTATTTGGGGAATTAGGAAAGGATTCCTAGGGAAGGCAATCTAGGAAATGAGTCTGAAGACAGGAAGGACCGGTATGTTTTAAAATGAAAGGGAAGGGAGTGGCATTATAGGCTGGGAGGGATAAGGGGATGACTCAGGGCAAAACAGAACGGAGGGAAGCTGCAGGCTGAGGAACGGAGTTGGGCGTCATGGTGAGAACCTTGAAGAGCACTGCTTCCCTCTGCTTCCGGGAGAACTTCTCCAGAATGGAAAAAGGCTTTATAGAGGAAACTCATGCCAAAATTCTTGCTTGTTGTTTCCAGTTAATGGTCAATGGTAAAGACTTTTCAGGATCTGACTATTCAGAATGTGGCTGAGTAGTCTGGATCCCATAATCTGAACTACCACAACATTCCGTTTGTTCCATTTTAGCAGGTCTCTATTTCAGCATTCACTGTGTTTGTGACATCAAGGTCTTGGTACCTGCCAGGCAGTAAGCTGGATGAAGGCAGGTGTGTTGATTCTGCTCACTATTGTATTTCCAAGGTCTACATGTCTTTAACATACAAGTGACTAAAAAAGTCAAATTTATTGTTGAGATTTAGTTTCTTTGCAATGAAATCAATATGAATTTCTACAGATATCATTTTAACAATAAGCTACATACATGATTGGAATGTTTAAGCAAGTTTTTTTTTTTAAGTTCTGGACTTTATTGTCAATACCTTACTTTTTGGCAGCAATCTTTCTGAACTAAGAGTCCTCACTTACTACATGCTAGCTTTAATATTATATCTTAGATAGGATGCAAGAAGTTGTATCAGGAGAAATGAAAATAATTTACCCATAGTTCACCATAAGTGAAAGGCTTGGAATTTGAATTTGGGTCTGGATTCAGCAAGGTACTGCCTTCAATCCCAATTAGGAGATCTGAGATAGAAGATGCTCTAAGTTAGGTAGCATTTGGGGGGCAATAGCATGGAATGGCCACGGTATATGTCCAATCTAATCGTGTAGCTCCTTGCTTTGTAAATTTTGTAGCACCACAAAAATTCTTCTTGAAATTTTATTTAAAAGGAGAGGGCCCCATAAGAATTAATGAGACTTTTTAAAAAGTGCACTAATTCTTGGGAAATCTGATCTTAGAAATAATATTGGGTACAGTCTTAGCAGTCAGTCTTCAGGCTAAACTTGAAACAGTGTGGTAGCTGGCTGGCTGTGTTTTCAGCTGACTTGTAGGACATTTACCTACTTTTTCTTGATGTTTTGCAGATGAAGTCTGTGTCATCCCCTGCTCATCGTGTTTCAGCATGCTTCCTTAAAACAAATAGTTTGGGTAGTGTGAAAACATATTCAAAGTGAGCCATTGCATTTGTCACCTATTCTACAAGCCTTTGAGCAAAATTCCTGAAATTCATTTAGTGGGCATTCACTTAGAATTTTCTGAAGAACAATTTCTCTGTAAATTATTAACTTTTTATTGCCACATTTCCCAGATTCAATTAGATGAACATTCCGAGTCATTTCTCAAGCAGTGATAATCATCCTGAAGATGCTTTGAGGAAAGCACTTGCATGTGATGTACCTCTCAGGCTTTTAATTTGTCTTATTTATTTGGCAGGTGTGTGGATGTGTGCCGGGGCAGGGAGAAGCTGAAAAGGATGACACTTGATGAGAATTGATAAGTTGAGAATCATTCAATATTGAGTTCCTGGCATTTGGTTTTCTCTGCCGCAGGCGTATCAGAGAGCCGATGAAATATGCGGGCCGAAGAGGATGGATTCCCTAAGTGGCTTTTGAATACAACATTTATTTCTAGCCAGTAAAGTTTAGCAAACCATGTCCAGGGCTGTTGACAAGTAGCACAAACCGAGTGACAACAGTAAGCTTTTGATGTGTTGGCAAAGGTAGGCTTTGGAACGTTCTGCTTACTGTCTCGCCACAGTAGGTGGTAAAGTGCAAAGAAGCTGCGATGGCCACGCCAAACCCTTTCACGATGGTCGCAGCTACTTCAAACATCGCTTCATGAATAGGAGCTCGTTTGACCCTTGACCAGAACCAGGATCTAAATTGGCAGACGGAGAATCGCAGTAATTTGTATCATTTCAATTAGTTACTCGCTGCTTAACGGGGAGGTCATGACTTTCTGCCGTGATTACTGCCCATGGCAACCGAGCTTGAATGTACCATCAGTTTGCAAATACTTTCACTTAATAAATGTAAGTACATCAACAAGGCTCGATTGTTGCGGGTACACAACAAAGTGAATTAGCCACTCTGCGACTAAATGAGCGGAAGATGACATAACTTTGCCGGCAAGATCTTTCCATTTTTTTTTTCTTGTTAAGATAGAAGCTGATAAATGGGGTTAATAACATTGGCTGAATGAGCAGTATTGATCTCAAGCTATGTAAAAAAGCCAGTTTGTGTAAGAGCACTGTTGTTGGAGTTGTGAGAGCCGGCAGTTTTCTCTCTCTGTTTGCTCTGTACAACCAAAATTCGAAAATCTTAAAATCAATGTTACCATTGTCAGGCCCAAACAGCACACCCTTCCAACAGACAATGCAAAGAATTTCAAAATATAGATAGTGCCCTGATACATACAGATCTGATTGTAAGAAACATTGGGTTGTTTTCTTTCTCGAAAGAAAGGGCAGCTTGTTCCAGCGGGAAGACAATGGTGAGTCTAGATGCCTGTGAAACTTCATGAACCCAGTGCAATAATTCAAGCCTTTGATTTGAAAAATGTTTTGTATGCCTTCCTCCACATCTGCAAATACCTCCACTTTCCCTTGATGCCAGCCAGGAGTTGTTAGCAAGTCAATGTTTTCCACTTGAGGAAGAAAAAAAAAGTTCAGCACGTACATAAGTTTTGCTATTTGGCTTTTGTTTTTTGAATTAAAATAAAGGTTTCCTTCTTTCATGTCACAATCTATTAGCCACCAGGAAACGTGGTATCACAGTTCTCTCCCATTCACCCCTGCCTTTGTAGCAGATTTGACGGTGTGTGGAAACCAACATGGGCACTCTCTGTGACTGTGTCACCTGCAATCAGTGTGTGCTGCGGCTCAGATTAATCATGACAGTAGGCAATATTTCCAACATTATTAGAAGAGAAACCTAATATTTTGGGACATCAGGGATCTCCGAGCTGTTGTCCATCAAACTGGGAACCTTCACTTTCTGTTCCTTGGATGGATAACCTGAAGTTTTAACCACTTCATGGACAAAACTCTTCTTTAAACAAAATAAATGGCTCTAATATTTAGATACCGTAAAGGAGGAAGATGCAGTCTTCTGCTATTGCAAGTTATGCCTTGGTCTCATACCCAGAAGGACTACAGTCACCCTGTCCAGGTTGAATTTCCATTCTTTCTTGAAATGTGTTCACCGGAAGCATCCTAAGTTTCCTGAATTTTTAATCCTTAAGATGCTTTGTTGTTAAATCTACTAATGATTGTAAAATAGAGATGTTGAAATGTTGTTTTCAGTAATTTCTGTTGTGTATATAAATTGAGGATTTAGCAGGTGTGTGTTACATGAACAATTTATAGGAAAGAGATTCAGAATATATTCGAAGGATCCTCATTTAAAGGCTGTTACATAAATACGGATTAAAAGCATATGTGTCAATGTAGAGCGCTAAAGTTGACTTAGTGCTTTGGAGGCAGATGGTTTCTAGGTCCAAATTTATCTACTTGTAAGTGATTTTTATTTTTTGACAGACTTGCATGAACACAACTGAAAACTGGGTATTCTACTGGTTTTCCAAAGCTCTGATTTTTCTTCTTTGTTGTTGAAAAGAAAGAGCACTTGTTAATAATGCAGGTAATGTAGAGACCTTCCTGTTATTCATAACCTTCTCAGTGGTATAAAACATATTTAAGTGGAATTCTTGTTGAATGTCCAAGTATCTTAGCCATACTGAGACATTGCACTGTGCTTTGAAAGGTTGGTCTCTAACCTGTTAGTACATTTCATTAGTTCAACTCGTGGTTACTGGAAGCCAGTAAAACCAAAGACAGCTCTGGACTTTGGGGTTCCTGTCTTAGTTCTTTCCCTTCTAGTTCCTAGAACAGAGTAAGCTCTCAATGGAAGTATGTGTGAGATGAATGCTCCCTGGGCAGTCTTATCAGAAACAGACTAGAATCTCGATGTATACATTTACTTGCTCTCAGTACATTTTGATGTTTGAATGGATTAACAGTTCACAAACATTATGCGTTTAATTGATCATGCTCTACTTTCTTTTTACAGCTCAGGAAAAGAATTTGATTCACTTTGGGACTTTTTTCAGGACCTTTTTTTCCTATTTTAGGCTTTGGCTTCTCCCAGATCTATCCATCATCGGTTTAGCTTTGAAAGTCACTTCATTTGTCTTGTTCCCTTAGCTCTGTCACCTCCAGCTCCAAAGCAGGAGTCCTGACTTTTTGCATGTGGTCTTTCATTGGCCTGCTCCCTGCTGGTACCCACTCCATCATTCTTGTGGTTATTTGATCTTCTTGGTTTTCCACGTGTCAGGCTCTGCCAAGCCACTTGATGGCTTTTGGTTCCAGATTCTCCATTTTCTTTCTGGCTTGTCATTCCATCACTAAACTAAACTTCACTCCCTTCTTTATCTACTTAATTAAAAATAATTTATTACATTCTTTTCTGATTACAAAGGAGCATTTTATCATAGAAATTTTGGAAAGTGAAGAAAAGCTCAATACAAAATGACATCTTCTAAAAATCCTGCTGTCAAAAGGGCATCACTGGAGTTGCCATATTGGAACATGAGTTTCCACGTTGTGGACTTTTTCCTTTATGTCATCATCTTTCCTTTGTTATGTGTTTTTTTTTTCATTTTTCTTTCTTACATATTTTTGGGTGATTTTAGAAGACTTGAAAAATTATTGTCTCCTTGGGCAATTTTTTTTTCATGAAAAGCATTACTTTCAGCATTTTTCTTCCAAGATTATCTCCAAATGCTATAAAATTCCGTTTTCTTCTATTGCCTCTGTAATTTTCCTTCTCATTTCCTTCTCACAGTCTCAAGCCTGCATAAAATAACTCATGGTTTAATGTAATGCATGTTCTCTGTACCCTTTTCAGTTTGGCCTGCTTGGATGTACTCTGTTATGAAGTTTTAATCTTGTAATAAGATTGTAATCTTCTTTGCTTTTCCACACATGACTGGCACTTTTCTCCTTTTTTTTTTTTTGACAGAGAAAAATATAGAGGATATTGAGCCTTTATGCCCTACAAAATCCTATTACTGGGTTTAGCTGTCAGTGAATATGGGCTATAATATCTAGATTACTCGTACTGACTTCCCAATTGATAAGGGGATCACAGTATATGCTTTCATCAGTCAGGCCTTATTCTAGAAGGAGCAGGCTTATAGAAATGTTGGCATTTCTAGAACTCTATGGCCTTCTCCAGTGTCCATTTGTTCCTTTATCTAACAAAAGTGTATGGAAATTTTTCTGTCCAATAGAAATAAAATGTGAATCAACAATATGAACTCCATATGTAATTTGAATTCCTATTTAATAAGGAAGCACACATTAACTTTGTTTTTGACATATTTATTTGTTTCAAAACAGAATATTCAACAGAAATATGGAGAAAGTAGGAGAGGGAGACAGTGAGAAAGAAGAGAGAGTGAGAGAGAGGAAAGAAAAATAAAGAGATATGTTTCATCTTCCACCTGCTGATTCACTACCCAAATGCCCACAACAGCCAGGTGAGTGCTGCTTCAAAGCAAGGAGTCAGGAATCCCATTCAGGTCTCCCACCTGTGTGGCAGAATCTCAAGCACTTTGGGCCATTCTCCACTGTTTTTCTAAGGCACATTAGCGTGGAGCTACATCAGAAGCAATGTAATAAGTTTCAAACTGGCACTCAGCAATAGAATGTCAGCAGTATACCCTACTGCATTTCAAGGCAGATCTTGAAATTAGTTTATTTTAGTACTATACTTTGAATTATATGTATAATCAGTGTAAAAATCATTAGTGGGGCTCAGTTTGATGGCTCAGTGGCTAAATCTTTGCCTTGCACATGCTGGGATTCCTCATGGGGGTTTGTGTCTGGGATACTCCATTTCCATTCCAGCTCCCTGCTTGTGGACTGGGAAAGCAGTAGAGGATGGTCTTGGGATCCTGTACTCATGTGGGGGACCTGGAGGATGCTCCTTGCTCTTGGCTCCTGGCTTCATATTGGCTCAACTTGGGCCATTGCCATCAAATGGGGAGTGAAACAGTAGACAGAAGATGTTTCTGTCTCTGTTTTCTATAAATGGTCTTTCCAAAAAAAATTTTTAAATCTTTAAAAATTTAAAATCCAAGCTATCTTTAAAGCCTGGTATTTATTTAATGCTTATTACCCCAATCTCAGTTTGGACAAAGGCTCTTTCAAGTAAGTGTTCAGTGGCCACATGGCTGCTAGAGTGGAAAACTTTACTGAAGAAATTTCTCAGGAGATTTTGTGCAGCGTTGGCAGGTATGTTTCTCTGTCACACATGGCTTTGACTGTGCCTACCATTATGTAAGTGATTGTGGCTACAATAACTGAAATAAAATCAAGGTACAAAAGTAAGGCAAGGGAATGCATAACCACAGTCTATTATATATTCTGATTATTTTCAGGGAGCTAAAGACTCCATTTTTCCTTTTCCCCAACCACCTTTGCAATAAACTAAGTGTGCCATCTTGGACATTCTCCCTTCTAGGCTGAATTATTACACACAATTCTTTGACCCTGATTACAACCATGAAGATTCCACTAATTCAGTTATTTTGCTGCTATCTTCCTGTCCTGAGGGTGTTTATCTTCCAGGCATTTCCTCAGCCAGCCCCTGAATCCTCCTGTCCTTTCCCAGGCCTCTCTTTAGCAGTGAGGCTCCCCTGGGACTTCACCGAGCCAGCCAGCAGGGATGTTTTCCTGTACTCTCCATAGGTGATGGCTTTCCAGCTCCTGTCTGCTCTGGCCTCCTCACTGGCAAGTGTTTTGGGACTCCTTGCCTTCCTCCAACTTATAAAGTATTGACTGTTATTTAATTCTGCAGAACAGCATGACACTGCCATGTGCTTATCCTTTCCTTCAGAAAGTACTAACTGGGAGCGATGTTTGACATTATAGCTCAGGCTCTACTTGCAGTTCCTGCAAGATCTATTGAAGTGTCTGGATTCTAGTTCTGTCCTGAGTTCATCTTCCCACCGTGTAGTACCTGGGAGATAATATGTGGTGGTTCAAGTAATTGGATCCCTATATAGGAGACCCAGACAGAGCTCTCACTTCTTGGCTTTGTCCTGGTCCAGTCCTAGCTGTTGGGAGCCTCTGGAGCATGGCTCAGCAGATTTTTCCTTATTTATCTCCCTGACTTTTAAGTAAATAAATACAGAAAGATTAATATGAAATAACATATAAAATAACATCAAGCTGAAAATAATGTGATTCAATTGTTTGAACAACTTGTCATCTCAAATTCATGGTTTGGAAAAGCACAAGAACTTCTCTTTCAGTTTGACGTATCTGTCGGGTGGTATTCTGCTATGGTTAAGGCCCTGGGACTTTGTGGCCAAAAAGCCTGGCTTCAAATCTAAGCCATGCCAAGTATTCCTGGGTTTTCTGGCTCCTTTGGCTCCCTTCTCTAATTTTCAATCACCTGTTATTTTTTTAAAAGATTTTTTAAATTGGGAAGACGTATTTTTTAACTGAAAACACAGATACGATGAAGATATTTGGTCTTAAGGTTTTTCCACAGTCCTGCTCACTTGTCTATCACAAATTCAAGATGAATTAGAATCCAAGGATGAAGAGTTTTTTTGTTATTTACTGCCTATTGCTACCACTGCTTCCCAAAGGCTTGCAGAAGTTTACACTCTCATTAGTTTAAGAGTATCTGTTTTATTGCACTCTCCCCAGGTCAAAGTCATCATGTAAAAATCAAAGGTTAAAACCCTTGTAACACTTGAAGTGCTTTTCATGCTATCTCAAAGAATGGGTAGCCTATTGCTCATTGTCAGCCAGCTTGTATTGGCCTCAGCATTCTTGCCAGCTTCGTTGGTAAGCTGCCAGATAATGATCAGATGCAATTTAACCTCCTCCCTGCCCCCATTCCCACCCGGAAGATTCTTATTTTCAGTGATGATGCTAAGGATTATGTCTCTGCTATCATGTGAACAATTAGGGTCTTTATTTGACAGAGTCAAGCTAAATGGGGTAATTTTTTTTTTTAAACCAGGGTGTAATTTATGAGCTAGAATGACCACTCGTATTCTGATTGCATTCTTAACCTGAGATGTCATGTACAGGCTGCCTTGGAACAGAGTAGAGATTGTGGTAGGGTTCCATCAGTTTCGTCCCCTTTTCAGGAAGAGGATGCTGATGTATACGTCTCTAAGGATGGTTTCCAGAGACAGAATTTATGTTCTTGTACAAGCCAGCGTTGTGGCCTCAGATAAGCAATTAAATCCTCTCAGAGCTCTATTTTGTCATCTGTAAAGTGGGATCCTTCATACCTACCATTTAGGGCTTTCTGGAAAACCAAAACAATGCAAGTGAACTTTTACAGAATTCAGTGTAATGGCAGGCCTGTATTTCTGTTGCTTTCCTCCCCTGCAACCATTTTTCAGGGTAATGTTTCTGGCCCTTTGGAATCCGAAGGGCTTTGAAATCCGAAGGGCTGTGAATTAGTCCATGAGGCTAAGTAGTTACATATTTCCTATCCCTGGAGTCACAGCTCCTACCTCCAAAGATAAAGCTCAAAGCCAACCAAGAAAGCCACTCTCAGACTTCTGCTCCAATAAGTTAATTTTCACAAAATAAACTTTTGTTAGAGAGAGAAAATCTATAGCTGAAGAAAGAAAATCTCTCAGAACTCAGATATCTGACATGTATGTGTATATTTGTGGGGTGGCATATAGCACACTATTTCAACTTCTCAGCACTTTATGTTAATCCAGTATAAGTTATTAATGAAAGCCAGACATCCTGCAGGTGCACTGGTAACCACGCCTAGCTTTGATTCATTCTTGGTTTACGTTTCTCCTTCCCAGTCAGGAAGGGTGGGTCAAGGGCAAATGATCCAGGATACAAGAGAACAGCCATGCCCAACAAACACCACCACGAAGGAGCACTGGCTCATGGATGAGTGAATTCATGGTGCCAGGTCGTGTTAAAGCGCATCCCATGCTTGGCCTTTCATAATCAGGAAGGAAATAGTGTGAATTCTTCCTATGTCATGGAGGAGAAAACTGAGCCTCAGCTATGCCGAATGACTTTTCCAAAGCAGTTACATATAGCTGTGGCAGTTTTAGATGCCCAAGTCTAACTCACTCTGATTTTTGGGGTCTCCCCCAGAACCCCAAGTATGAAATTTGTAACATCATTCCAATACGAGGAGACTTCACAAGGCTCAGGCAAAAACGAAATTGAAAGACAAATTCATTTTGGTGTGAGAAAAACTGAAATTCCTGTGTAGATTTTTCAAAATTTATATTTTCCATGTACTTTATTGATTATATTCTTGTTCTTAATATAGACATCCTTAAGACCACACAAATTACTTGGTGGCCAAATGAGGGCACAGATGTCTATGAGTGGTTATTTGCTTTTACTTATTTTTATTTTATTTTCATTTACTCTCCAAATGTTTGCAATATCCAGGGCTGGGTCAGATGAAAGAGAGAAACCAGAAATTTCACATGGGTCTCCCAAGCATTTTAGACATCTTCTGTTGCTTTCTCATGCACATTAGCAGGGAGCTGGATTTAAGGTGGAGCAATTAGTGCTTGAACTCGCACCTATATGTGAAACAAACCTCATCTTCTACTCTGCAATGGCAACCCCAGTTGTTTGCTGTTTGATAAATATCTTGTTATGAGAAAAGCTAACAGTGTGCAAAATTAGCTTTCCTAGTTTTGAATTTGAACAGAACACTCTTCTGAGGACCACTTAGGTTTCTGCTGCTACCAACTAGCATTCCATATCTAGTGACAATTCTGGTCCAAAGCCAAGCAAGGCAGAAGGAAGAGGTGCTTGGAGTGAAACAATACTGTCTTCTTGGCTGGGTTCGTTGTATTTGTATTGGATGACAATGGCCTGCTTTTTAGGAGAAATTATTTTTTAACCTGTCCCCAGTTTGATCTACTATACTCTCTGTCTCCCACGCATGGAAGGAAGCACATTTTAACAAATCTCTTCCGACAGGGACATTAGAAAGATGCCAGAGTCTTGGCATTAGCTTTTTATGAGCTGTGATTCCCAAACATCTTTGTGGTTAAAAATCCTGTTATTTTTGTCCACAGTAACATTTGTATTATTTCACTTTGGCTAAGTGCCAACAAGCAGCTAGTTCCCCGGTCAGAACAAAGACAATCTGTTCCAACAACGAGGTGCAGGGCCCAATTCTCAGGCCCCTCTGCCCTTTCCCTATCATGTCTGTGCCCAGCATTTGTCTTTGAAGTTAGATAGAGCTTGACCTGTGGACCAGAACTGAAGGGAACAGGAGCAAGCTGAGCCCAGACTGTCCGATGCCAGAGGGCCAGCTGTCCAGGAGTGCGTGTGAGTGGTCCCTGGCCTTCCAAATAGGGTTAGCACCTCTGCAGGGAGAGCAGCAGGAATAGTGAGACCTTGATCGGGGAAGTGTGGGCAGTTCCTCTGAAAAAAAAATGAGTAAATCTCTAGACCTAGAAATTCATTTCTCAAGAGTCAGATGGGAGGAGGAAGAGGTCCATGCTTTAAATGCCAAAATGGAGCCCAGCCGATTGATTCTGGGCAGCCAGTATCAATCATGCAGATAGATTTTGCCACAAAAGGGCCCAATGTACTTTTTATCCCCTCCTCTGACTTATGCGTCCACGTGGTACATGAACAGTGAAGAATGGGCAGATATTTTAAGACATCTTAACTAAGGTGGGGAAGCTGAAGCTAAATATGAATTTCCCAGCTCCACTGTTCCACACACGAAATAAAACTCCTCTGCTGAACTATGAGAAGCACCTGTTCCAAAGGAACTTTGCTTTGTGTTAGAAAATCGAAGTTGCAGTATGTCTTTTTGAGAAAAAAAAAAGAAGGACTGTTCTCTGAAAGGGTCTGCTTTTTGTAGAAGCGCACTTAAGGGATTTTAATTTTACTACAAAAATAATTTGCTAAAATTTATATATTTGTTTGTATAATTTAAAAATTTTAGAAGACATTATGGTTATAAAAGTGGTATGTAGCCATTAAGGAAAATTTAGGAAGTATGAAGAAGCTTCAACAAGAATTAATCACCTCCACTTCTATTTCCCCTAAAGAATCACTGATAGTACTTGTTTTTTTTCCCCTCTAATGTCAATAATCACATTATCACAATGAGTTAATCTATATTCCTGTTATTAGAATTTTATCAAATGTGGAAGCAGTTACACACAACATAGGTCTAGTTCAAAAAACATAGCCTAGAATTTGCAGGATCGATTTTAGAACTTTTAAATATTTCAATGGTGAAATGATAAGATCCATTCTCCCAAGACATGCTGTAATTTCCTCTAATCAGCAACAATGATTGAAGGATATATTCTAAAATTGTAGCATTTGCTTACAAAAAAAACCAGAATAAATAAAGGGAAACTATATGTGCTTGCAGGCAATAAGTAGTCTTGTGAGACTTAGCATTTAAAATTGTCAAAGATAGAAATTAAAAGTACAAAAGTTGAAGCATTGGTGACCACAGTGAGGCCTCCAGACATGAGTCAGCCACAAAAAATGCTCAAACTCATTTAAAAAGCTCTTTGTCATGATCCAAAAAACAACATTTTTAGTGTTTTCCTTTGACTTCACATCCCGCTATTGCAAGTACATGGCTAATTATTATGTGAATGATATCTATTATTCCTATGTTCTTCTGGTGCTAACCGGATATGACCCAAATATGGCCACAAACACATTATAGTGTGCAGCAAAAATCAAAAGAATAAGATAATTCTGTTGTTAAGGGTTAGTGGTATTTTCACTCCTCCTCAGTTGGAATCCTGAACAATAGCCTTACTGTTGTCTATTCTAGGCAGCTGGACAGAATAGTAAAGATTTAGAGATCTTTGTAGGCAAGAGAAAAATTAAGTCTTTGTACATTTTTATTCAGTGTATGCTCCCCAACACCCATGAGTAAGAACTGGAGTGGGGAGTTGCAGCAGGCTAAGGGAAGTTTGCACAGATAAACAGAGTTGTTCTAAATTCTGTTCCTACTAAGCTCTGAATCCCAAGGCATGATTTGCAAACTCTCTAGAAATGATATGTAAGAAATCTTGTTCCTAACTCTTCCCAATCTACTCTATGGGTTTCATTGATTACTTTGTAAAGAAGAACATGACAAAAATAGCTGAAAAGTTCATAATTATCTCATTATCCTTCAGTTCTCAAACAGTCACTGATCTGAAAGGAAATAATACATGCAATATGGAAGGACAAGAAAAAATAACGATGTAGTTTTACATGACTGACAGCATGATTTTAAGAAGTGTTTACTTGTGGCCACAAAATGCAAAGTTAAGGTTAAAATCACTGATGCTCACTCTGGGTCACTCTAGGTATGCAACATTTGGTTTCCCTTCCTCTCTTGTGCTTTGAGTCCCATTATCACTGGGAAGAGTAGCCTTAGGGTGTGGGGCAGTGGAAAATATAACACTGGTCTAGGACTTTTTCCTACTAGCATTTAAGATCACTTCTAGAAGAACTGGAAATTCCTCATGTCCTTTCTTAGCTTACCCTCATAATGGTTGGGAAAGGAATAGTAAAAATGGGACACGTTCTTTTAGGATCTCATTTAACCATCACAAGTGAGGCCAAAGCTTCCCAGGGCCAAGAAGGTCAACACAATGTTGGTCACAGTTATGGCCTCTGACCTCATCTCTCAGTGGTCTGCCCTTGACATAGACCACCCTAGCCTGCCTGAGCCCCTGTTTCTTACACTTAGTGGGCCCGCTTCAACCTCAGGTCTTTGCATTTGCTTTTCCCTCTGCCTGGGAAGTTGTCCACCCAAATAACTGAGTGCTTTGACTCACACTTTATCAGGATCTCTGCCCTTCAGCTCATTACTAAAAGGCTCTTCTGATGAGCACTAATGAAACAGGGACCCTTAGTCACCCTCTGTTCCATTCTGCCTTAGGCTTCATTGTATTCACCACCAACAACCTTATATATTTGTGATCTCTCATTCCCTGTTAGGATCTAAGCTCAAGCCTGTTGCTCCATGGGTCTTTATCCCCAATACCTACAACAGTGACTGATACTGTGAGTTTTTATTGTTGAATGAGGAGACCAACGAAGCAACTTTGTGTCTTGTTTCTCCAGAAAAGTTAAGTATCTTGTTCAAGATGTACAGTAAAGTGGCAGAGCCAAGATTCAAACCTGTAACCTTCTGAATCTAACAGGTGATAGGGAAGAGGTGGCCCCAGTGTCGAAAGACAGGTAGGGGGCCTGGCGCGGTAGCTGAGTGGCCTCGCCTTGCATACTTGGGATCCCATGTGGGTGCCAGTTTGTTTCCTGGCTGCCCTGTTTCCCATCTAGCTCCCTGCTTGTGGTCTGAGAAAACAATCAAGGATGGCCCAAAGCCTTGGGACCTTGCACCCATAGGGGAGACCTGGAAGGGGCTCCTGGCTCCTGGCTGTGGATCAGCTCAGCTCCAGCCATTGTGGATGGAAGATATTTTTTTCCAGTGGATGGAAGATTTTTCCTTTAACTCTCCTTTTCTGTAAATCTGACTTTCCAATAAAAATAATCAAATCTTTTTAAAAATGACAGGTAGACTTTACTATGCATAATCTTGGTTCTACTTAAAATTCCTCAGTTCTCCTTTCTGAACCATAACTATTTCCTCTATAATCTAAGGAGTTATCATTCAGCATGAGACATGGCTTGTGATAGCCACATCCCATGCCAGAGTGCCTGATTGTAGTTCTAGCTCAGCTGCTGATTCCAGCTTCCTGCTGGCGTACACATGGAGTCAGCAGTGAGAGCTCAAATACTTGAGTGTCTGGCTTGTGCATGGGAGACCTGCGTCGAGCTCCAGCCTTCAGCCCAGTCCAGGATTGCTTGTAAGGGCATTTTTGGAGGAGGTGCACTATAAACAAGTTGATGAACAATCTTTCTGTCTTGTCAGCGTCTCTCAGTTTTTCAAATAAAATAAATAGAAATCTATGGATATTTGTAATATACGTGAGAGATGCATTTTACTCTTACAGAGATGAACCAATACACAACGCCACAGGAAACCCTCGCCACCAAGTTTGCTTGCCCAAGTTTGTCGTTTCCATCCTTCCTGTGGGCAGTGGTTCCTGGCAGGTTTCCTTTCGCTCTATGACCCAGGTGTGAAACCTAATGTGAGACAGAAGAACTTGGTATGCTCTCATTGAACTAGTTCTAAGCCACATGGTTAGATCCGTTTCTTGTTCTAATTGCAGCACTTCACATGGTCCTTACTCTCAGTCTCAGTAAATGGTATTTATTATCAGCATTATTATGTTACCATTTCCACCTTATGCGTCAGACTCAATACCCAGCACAGCCTATGACCCCACATGCCCTGAGACCTCTTTTCTCCACCAGCTCTGTTCTCATCTGTGCCTTGGGCAAACTTTACTGTCCTAGTCCTGGCACCTCTTCTCTGTAGGCAGGGCCAGCAGCTGATTTGCTCTGATCTGTTTGTGGACACAGGGGAATCCTGAACACCCAAGAAACATCTCTGCAGATTTTACCAGACCCTTGAGAAACTGCATCTGTACGTGAATTTCCACTTAAACCATGTGCTTAATGCAGAGAAATATATATCCTACCCTCACTGCTTTTCTCCACTGGCATGTGTGAGGATGTCTTGAAAGTTCACCGTTAGCTCACACTTCATCATGATCTGCAAGTCCCGCAGCCACTTTAAAAGCCACAGTCTTGATGGGCTCTCTCTCTCCTTTGAGTTATAACCTCAAAAATCGCTCTGCACGTCTTCCTTGTTCCCGTCATAGCTGTTCCCAGACTGCTCCCGACAGCAATGCTTGGCGCTGAGGAAGGCTGGGAAGTGCAATCTTCAGACCTGGATCAGCTCTGCCGCTGGTCAGCAGCCTGTGCCGTCAGCCTTGTGGAGCTCCATGAACAATCCTGATATCTAGGATCTCTTTTCAATACCATGTTAATTCATGTGTTGTTAATTCATGTGTGGTCTTAAGGCCACTAGCACTATCCATTCTTAAATTTTTTCTTCTGGACAAAGCCAGCATTTGGATTAAAAAAAAAGGACAAGTAAATTATTAAAAGCAAATAATTGATGATTGTAGCATTTTCATCATACCAAAGATTTCATCCATTTACTTTTTTTGGTTGTCCTAAATGCAAGTACGTGCTTGTAAGTTGTCTGTCTTCTCCATGTTCCTGTTAGTTTTATTATTAAAATTCATTAAAGTATGTAAAAATTTTTTTTCCAGTCTATGGACAACAGAAGTGAAAAATGTTCATCTTGGTGCAAAATATTGTGAGACACTCATACCAGGATTTTTGGAGTTCATGGAAAATTTGTATAATAAAAAACTACATATAATTTCATATTTTTTGACATCAGAATGAACATATAATTCCATTTCCATGAACTTTCTGAAGCTCCCTTATACATTCTATCGTCTGAGTTTTAGGCAGCTGTTCATGTCAGCTTAGTTTCATCCTCGCCCATGGTCATTATGTCATTCCATTTGCTTTTTAACATCTATGCACTCATTTAGCTCTTTGGCTGTTGGATGTATCTAAACGCTCATTGATGCTTGTAAGAAATTTCTCGATACTATATTTGATTATACTGTACCCTTCTCTGGCATCCTAAGTGGGGATTGGAGCCTCTATTCTTCTGAACACTGCCTTTTTTTCCCTTTAATTTTAATTTTCTTCTTTTCCTTAAAATAGGAATATGTACCTCCTACATATAATTCTGGCAAATTTCCAAGGCTCTGAGAAATTAGTTTTGGCCAGTATTTTAACAAGAAAGGGAACTATCTTTTATTCCACAGTCATAATCTTTTTTTTTCCCTTGTATCTAAATCCTATTAAGTCTACTAATCCACTCTCCTTTCATTTTAACACAATAACTAACATTTGTAATACTTAACAGTTTAGAAAGTATTTCCACAGCTACTGTTTCATTTGAGCCTACCCACTCAAGAATGGCAGAGTGGAGCAGGTACATTATTATTCTAGTTTCACAGAAGAGAAAAAACAGTCACAACCCAGAGATCTTACATGATGTATCTGGAGTCAGGTAGCTTATAAGTACTGGAGGTTTGGACTTGAGAACAAGTGATCTGATTCCAAATCCTGTTTGTTTCCAACTCTTCCACACTGTATAGCTCTTGAATGGCTCTAATGGAATAGCGCTAAATACTGGGTTTCAAAAACTCAGATTGCATATTTTCAATATGTGTTCTTTGTGCAAGGTGCATTGTTGAAATCTGTCGAAATCCACTGTACTAGAGTCCTCCAGAAACACAGAACAAATAAGAGAGATGACAGCTAGCTAGATCATAGGTGATGGATAAATGGATAAATAAGAGATAAGAGATCACTCAGATAGATCAATATTTATTATGAGGGATTTATTTACATTCCAAGAAGCTCCTAAGGCATGTAAGATAGAAACCCAGGAGACCTGGTGGGGGGTAATTTTAGTGTGAACCTGAAGGTCTGAGAACATGGAAACCAGTAGTATAAATTCCAGTCCTGCTTTGAAGGCCCTAGGGATCACATACAGAAGAGATGGATGTCTCAGCTTAAAAAGAGAGATTAACTTGGGTACTGCTTTGCCTTTTTGTTCCACTTTGGCCCTCAGATTGAATGATGCCCATCTTCTGGGGAGAGCAGATCTTCCTCACTCAGTCTATAGACTTAAATACTAATCTTTTCTGGACATTCTCTGAAAGATGTACCCTGAGCTGATATTTTACAAGATAACTGGGCCTCCTTTAGCAACTCAATTGACTGATGGAAGCATTACACCACCTCTAAAAACCAAGGATTTTCTGTTTTCTTATATTTTTGCTTCTCTACTTCTACTTTTTCCTTTGTAAGATAGAGCATCCTCCAGGAAAGTTGGCTTAAGTACTCCTGTTCAGCCCACTCTGCAAGCCTTGAATGTTTCCATAGGTCCCACAACCGTCATATGAAAGTCGTTTTCCTTACTTGTGTTCCCAGCTACTAGACTGTGCACTGTCTGGGAGAGGCCTGTCCCTCATTTCTGCCTTTGTGAACCTGGAATCTACCATGCAGCCTAGCACGTAGTAGGTGTTCAGGAAGTGTTTATGCAAGAAATATTTAATGGCAGCAGAGTGAGAAGTTTCTTTCTGTAGCTAATCAAAAGAGAGATCCCCGAAGAGAGTCAGGAAGGAAATTGGCTTGGGGTGTTTGGGGAGGGTGCACTCTGCAGGGCGCCAGCCGGAGCAGAGCACAGGCTTGCACAAAGGAATGCGTCATCACCGCACTGTGTCTCTCCAGTACAAAGAACAGCCTCGTGACATTTCACATCATGTAAAAAGAGTTTATTCAGCAGAGAAATGTTTCTTTATTGTTGATTACTGTTCTTTAGGCACTGTGGCTTTTTTACGTTACACTCATCAATGTCTTAAGGAAGAGCAGAAATGGGAAAAATAACAAAGACAAATACATGCAGTAGCAGCTTTATAAAATAAGAATAATGGTTTGTGAAATGACATCTCTCTGTGAAATAAGCTTAAAAATATGATTTGCTGGATGACTATAAAATGATGCATTCTTGAAACTAACGTTGATTTACTTCAACATGGCCAGGGAAGTGTAGTCTGAATTGACAGTGAGAACTTTGAGAAAACAAACAAAAAATAATGTTAACAATATGTTTTCATGTTTAAATTTATCAAACTGACCAAAGAAATCATTAGTTTTATTGCTGTGCTGTCTCTCTATAGTTAAGATTGTGTTTGAATTTCTTTAAATAATAGCCTCTTTTTTTTTCAGTGTTGCCTCAGTCCATTGCAAAATCCTTTCTAGTACACATAGTCTTTGTTTAAGGACACAAACAAACCAACATCAATCCAACCACTGGGTGAGCTGAGAATGGAAAAGGAAAACAGTTGCTTCCAGTTCTTGCTACCTTTTTAAGGCATCTTGAACAAAACCGTAGCCAGAGGGGGAGAATGGCCTGAATATAAAATAGTGCTATTGAGTTTTGTGTGTGTGTAACATTATTGATTTCTCGATATTTCAAGTTTGGGAAACTCTTCTCTCTGTCAAAGCCACGTTCAAGCGTCTGCTCCAAGTTTTGCCTTCACCTACCCTCATTTCCTTTTGTCCTTTGAATGTACTTGCTGTTTGGAAATGGAAATTCCTTGGACAACAGCCTGTGGTGACATCAGAAACGAAAAAAGCAGACAAATTCTCTTCTGTGCGAGGCTTCTCTTTGAGGATAAATTTTGCATTGAGGATGAGAGGAAAGCTGAGGACTATTTCAACTTCACAAATGACTCTCTCTGTCCCTCTAGATTGGGGTTTCATAGAGGCCATGTCTTTCTGGAAAATTCTTTTTCTCTCCTCTGCCTAAGCAAGGGTTTTTCTGAGGCCCCCAATTCCCTGAAATTCCGAGCAAAGACCCGACAGCTGGGATGTCACTGACATCAGTTTACACGAGACCTCAAGGGGCATGTTGTGGTAGACAACCACGATATTTGCCTGGAGGTATGCTCTTCCTTTTAGATCCCTCTCTCTACTTGATCACTTTTTCTTTTATATATATATAAGTATATATATAAAAGAATTTTTGAATTATGTGTTACAATTTCATATAGACTGGGATTTCCTCTCAAATTTCCACCTCCCAACAGATTTCCCCCATCTTACTGCAGTGATATAATCCTTCATAAGGAATTATAATTCCATCAGCCTCTTACTTAAGTGTACCCTAACATTGCTGGTACGAAATCAGACAGTCCAGCATCCCATTGTCTACACTTGTCCAACAGCTTGATCATTTTTTGCCTGACTCCATGGCTTCTCACAATTCTTTCCATGCATCAAATGCTTTGGAAGCTGTCCTTGGTCTCTTGTCACAGCCCTGCCTCCATCCCCATCACATTGCACACTGTGACCCTAACAGATGCTGGGCAACTTGACATCTAGCACAACGGCCATCACATGGTAGGTGCTCAGCAAATTCTGCAGAAAGAATTATTGAAAAAATTAGCTAAATTCACTGGCTAAAGGTTAGTTTACTAACACACCAATATATTTGAATGTGTTAATCTCTGTAGTAGCAAGAATCCACTAAACCAGATCTCCATTGAAGTTCTTAGCTGATTCAGTAGAAATGGTTCCCTGTAGACATGGATCTCAAAAATTCTTATATGGTGATGCGAAATTCCTTGGAAAACTCACCCCTGTGTTTTGTCGGGAAAAGAACTGTCAAGAAGTAGCTCACTGGTTCTGAATAAACTTACACAATGCGTTGCTATGAAAACAGCTGCTTTCAACAACAACAAAAAAATGATAGTTGATATAACCTCTGTTGCTTTGGGAATAATTAAGATTTGGGCAAAAACATTTGATCTGCTCTAAGTATTCACTATTTAAAGAGTTAATCTTGTGTGTAACTGCATTCATTAGCATCGACAAGTCTACATTCCTAGAGCTCACTGAAAACCCAGGTTTAATTTGGATTTCATCATAAAGTCAAGGGGATTGTTGCCCCGAGTATTCCAGGCTGAAGAAGGGTGAGTTTGTGATCTAACATTCCTTCTTGGCCATGAGTTGGAGCTTTCCCAGGGAACCTTATGAATGGTATTGAATAACCACAGATTTTTCTTTTTCAGATTATTAAGAATTCATTAATGGAACCCTTCAACCTGGCAAGGTGAGAGGGAAGGATTATTCAGTAAAAGTGAAAGGAGCATCTTTTCCATTTGTAGCTTCAGATTTGTGTTTATAAAGCCTTTCTGTCTCTTGAGAGAAAATACTGATGGTCAATGATGTGACTATAGTGCATGGCACATAAGAGGGACTTGAATATTTCATTGACTTGAACTCACATCATAAATCATTAATGTTAAAGAAAGAATTTAGAAAGACCCCACTATAAGCAAATGTTTAGCCTAGTGATTGAAATCCTCACATCCCACATGAGTGCCATTGTTCAATTTCCAGCTTCAGCTCCTGACTCCAGCTTTCTGCTAATGCAGACCACAGGAGGCAATGATAATGTTTCAAGTAACTGGATTCCTGCCACCTACATAAGAAACCTGGATTGTGTTTGTAGTTCCTGGTTCCAGCCTCAATCCAGCTCTAGCCTTGTCTTGGGCTGGTGTGGGTATTTGAGGAGTTAAACAGTGAGTGGCAGCTCTTTTTCACTAGCTGTGTATTTATGCCTCTTTACCTCTAAAAAAAATCCCCACCATGTTAACCACTTCTTTATGAGTTAAGGTTTATTATTATTAGTATTGGTTTTGGCATATTACTGCTTGACAGCCATTATATCAAATGCCATATTTTTTAAAATTGAGAGTCAAACAGATGAAATTTCTGTTAATTGACTCCTCAAATGCCTGCCATAACTAGGGATAGCAGAAAGAAAGTCTGGAGCCCAGATGCAAGTTAGTGTTCCTGTATGGGTGGCAGGAACCTGGTTACTTGATCCATCATCCGTAATTCCCACAGTCCACAGGAAGCTGCAACCCATAGCTGGAGTCAGGGATCAGACTCAGGTATTCCGGCATGAGATGCAGACATCTTAACTGCCCGGACCAAATGCCATCCCTTCACCATATTTCTCTCCAATTATAAAAACATTTTCCTAAGCATTATGTAATGGTACCCAATAGTCCGATGAAGAGAACAGGATCTTTTTTATGATTCTTATAAGAGAGAAAATGGAAGTTTAGAAGAATCAGATAGTTGGCTTATATAAGATCCATCCTATATAATAACATGTTTAACTCATCAGATTCAGACTTAAAAAAAAAATTCAAAGCAAAACTTCCAGCCCCATTGAGTAGTACCTGGTATTGGACACACTGTGCAGTATCGACAGAGAATTCTTAGCCTACAGAAATCCTTTGCTTAGAGTCAATCCCTTACTGACCTAGAGGGGAGTTTTCTGTATCCCCAAAGCTCATCTGTCAATATCCTACCATTAGTCCGATAAAAGGTATTACTTGAAACTTGATTCTACATGCTGCCTGACCAATAAAGGCAAGTAATTAAAAATATTGAGTTAAGAACCAAGACATATTGGAATGCTCTAGCAGCCACATTCTTGAAAAATAATTTACTAACACCATTAAAATGTTTGTGTGAGTTTTTTTTTTTTTAAATAAATTTGTTCGTTCAGGCTTTTCCAAAACCAGTCCAGAATCTTAGAGCTTTCCTCTGTCTGGCCCCATTACAGTCAGAGGAGCCCAGGAGGTGCTAAACAGGTGACAAACAGGTGACAAAAACAAAGCTAAACTCAGAGACCCATTGAGCTGGTGAAATAGCGTGATTCCATGGAAGGATCTTCAGTCGCATTTCCCGCTACCTTTGACTTAGTCAAAATGGTGAGGCTTGCTCCGCTTACCCACCTCATAGGCTTATTGTTATTCAGAAACCAGAAGTCTATCTGTGACCTCACTAGAGAACTGGATTTCAAATGAGGCCTCCCTAGGATTCATGTGCTCTCTGAGAGGTATGTACCTAGCACAACCAGGGGAGCAGGACTGTGTTTCTGAGGGACAGGAAGGACTCCACTCCAGACTGGACAACAAGAGTGGCTTACCAGAAGGTACTACCCAGGGCTGGCGTGGTGGCTCATCAAGCTGATCTTCAGCCTTGCAGTGCTGGCATCTCAAACAGATGTCTGTTCATGTCCTGGCTGCTTCACTTCTGATCCAGCTCCCTGCTAATGACCTAGAAAGTCAGCAGAGGATGGTTCAAATCCTTGGACCCCTGCATCTGTGTGTGAAACCTGGAAAAAGCTCCTGGCTTTGCATTGGTTCAGCTTTGGCTGTTGTCGACTATTTGGGGAGTGAACCATCAGATGCGAGATTCTCTCTGTCTCTACTTCTCTCTGCAAATCTGCCTTTCAAATAAAAATAAATAAATATTTTTAAAAAGGAAGTAATACTCATTATACTGACAGCAATCATGTAATAATCAGAGCTGGAGCACAATACTTTCACGACACAATCTTCTCCTGGCCTACAGATTCTAAAGGCTGTCTAGCCAAGAAGAGAAGCTGCTTTAGTTTGTAAACTTTACTTTCTCATCATAGACTAAGAAAAAGCTAGATCCCTATTGTCATCATTAATAACTTTGCCCATTGGACGCAGATGTGGTGGTTCTCAGGATTTATGCAGTCTCCTGAGCATGCAATGGCACTAATGTTTTAGAAAGATTGGAAGAAGATATACCAGGAGAAGTAAAGCCACGAGGATTATGAATAGGATTAAATGAGACATGGAGATTAATTTTTTTTTTTATTGTTGCTTACCTTGTATTATGTAGTACAGTTTTATAGGCGCTGGGGATTCCCCCCACCCCTCCCATACCCCTCCCCCCATGGTGGATTCCTCCACCTTGTTGCATAACCATAGTTCAAGTTCAGTTGAGATTCATTGCTTGCAAACACATGCCTAGCATAAAGTTCAGTGTCTTATTGTCCAGATAAGTTCAGTGGCCTCTTGGGGAGACCTTCTATGGTCTGAAGATAGGTCTAACAGAGTAAAGATC
The DNA here is from genome assembly GCF_017591425.1 of Ochotona curzoniae. Taxonomy (NCBI): domain Eukaryota; kingdom Metazoa; phylum Chordata; class Mammalia; order Lagomorpha; family Ochotonidae; genus Ochotona; species Ochotona curzoniae. The sequence continues at coordinate 4,293,505 of NW_024465649.1, forward strand.
CGGTCAGTTAAAAGCCCCAACAAGGCCTCAGTATCAATATACAACATTATGGAATTAATTGACATAGTATTGGGTAAACAATATCTTTTTTTAAAATTCTAATTGGCAAAGTTTGTAGATATGAGACAATATTAAGAAAGTTCTTGCACAGCTCCTAGCCTGGAGTTAAAGTTTGATAACTCTAACACTAAAATTGACACTGGATGGTAGCCATTACTACTTCCATTTTACCAGTGATAAAGTAAGGCTCAGAGAGGTTAAGCCATTGGGCCATGTTACACAGCCAACTGCATCTGTGTGCTTCTGCTGTTCCATCAAATGAAGGTGCCTCAGTTTGTGAGTTTTCCTTCTGGCATGTACAGAAAATGTAGGAATCAGAAAGCATCTTTTTATTCTGCTCTAATAATAAGCATAATGAGGGAAATACATGGAAATAATCAGAAATAGTACATAACGCAGATAATTGCCAGACAGCATGATATGATAGGTAAGAGGCACATCTGAGATTAAACAGATTTGGGTTAGTGTTCTGGCAGCTTCATTTAATTAACTGTACTAAGTTTAGCAAGTGATTTAACCTCTTAGGGTTCTTCTCTATCAAATGCAGATTAGAAATGAAAACTCTAATAAGATGACGTACGATCATACACTTATGTATGTGTCCAGCTATGGTGAGCAGCCTACAGCACATCCATACATCGCCCACTTTGGTGACAAAAAAATTGACTTTCTGATCGAACTTGTTTCTTTGAGTCTGGCTTGCAAACAATTAAATTGGCATCATGAAAGAAGTAAGTAGTCAGTTTTGAAGTGGGCACTCCATTAAGACAAATGGCTTAGAGAGGACACTCCCACTTACTTTGATGCTATATTGTTTGGGTCTGTCGCTGCAGAGCTAACCAAAGAGCAGCATACTGATTTACAGTATAAAGATGCTACCGTACAAGATGAAGGGCTAGAAACTTTATTTCCTTTTAATGAAAGTTCAGCATCTGTAGGCCATAGCCAAGTTAGCTATAGGGAACAAAGAAGAATGGTCTTTTTTTTTTCCTTTTCCCTGCCTACAGATTTGATTGCCTTAAATCCCAAGGGAGGAGAGCATCAGAAGTTATTATTAAAGCATTAGGCCAATAACCTCTTAAAAAGATGGTAACCAATATAAGCTCATGACCTCAAATTGATTTTAAAAACATAGTAAATAATGCCCCAAAGTAGCATAAAATCTATCTTTAACAAGGAAGCCACAATGTCTAAGCTAGCCAAGGAAAATTCATTCAACTTTCTATTTATTTTATAGTTTGTTATAACACATTATGCCAAACAACAATTACTTGCAAACTGATATTCGGAAGAGATTTGTTTATAAATCCTCAAATAGTATTATATTCTTCAGTTGAAATTCTAATTCTGGAAGAATGGTGTAAGAATTCACCTATATACTAGAAAAAGAGTCAAACTATAAATGCAAATGTAGTGATGGAGAAAGAAAAATAAATTTTTGGTTTTGAAGGACTACTATAATTTCTGCTATTAATTTAAAATACAATTCAGGAAGGTGAAATACCATTTTTTAAGGTGTTAACAGGCAGAAGTTTATGTTTAATATTTTATAACACAGTGTATTGCTGTGGATAGTTAATATGCATAACTATTAAAACCCAAAGACAATATGTCCCAACCCAATTTACATTTGAATCTTGAAAATGTGGTTGAAACAAAAAAGGAATATTAGGCTCCACAGGAGATATTGGGTTCCACATTAAATTGTCTTTTGATCTCTCCTTTGAAATGAATTATCTCAAAATCAAATGTTAGAGCAGAGTACTCACGACAATCCAAAAATAGAAAGTATCCACGCTTAGTTTCAACACACGATGGGTCTGAAAGAGCAAAAGAGAGAACTTTTGTGTAGAGTGGTCGGAGGTTTCAAACAAAACTAAGCATCAAAATATTAGATCACACGAACAGAACCCCATTGTCCCTAAAACTAATTAGTGTTCTGCTGTTTAATGCAAAAGCCTACATGCTGTCTTGACCTTTTTATACATCGTGTCTAAGGTTGCGCCATAAAACAGAGGGAAGCACAGAACGCCTCCAGATAGCCTGGGAGGTTCTCTTTTTTAAGTAGTTCAATTGATCGTAACAATGCAGGCTCTGTGTAGGACTTATTTAAAGGTGCTGTTTATTAGATCTTGATTACAAGGAGCCAGTGAATTAAAGTAATGTCATGCTAGGGAACAGTTTCCAGGGCGGAATGACTGCCATTTCTTTTTAATGTGATCCTGCATGGCTTAAAATACACTCACCATCGCATGCACGACTTTCAAAGTTACCACTTAGTAAAGCCACACGACCGGCAGAAGGTGGAGTTGTGAGAGTCCCTTAAGAAGGTGAAATAAAGTGAGGTTTTCATGGTGCAGCAACACGATGCTAAGAAACAGTTATTGAAGAAGATAAAGCAGCAGGATAGTGACTTGCAGACACACAAGGGCTTGTCATGGGAAAATCCCCAGGCAGTCTGGAGGCTGTGACTCGTGAATGGCCCTGCAAGGCAGATGCGGTATGGTAGTTTAGCCAAGTGTCACTTTCTTCTGTTTTCTGTATGGTTGGACTCTGTTTCCAGAGATTTATCAAAGGAAAGAAAGACATGAACATTCCATGGCTCCTCAAGGCTTCCATGATCTAATCCAAACTTCTTAATAACAGTTCAGAAGGACTAAGGAGCCCAAAATCAGAATGGATAAGCTAGTTCTGATACAACTAGAGTTGCATTTGGGCTTTGCGATTTAGAAGTATGAAATTTGGGATATGTCATATATCTGCTCTAAGCCTATTTTTCTGTTGGTAAAATGTGAATGATAGCAGTATCTATTTTAAAGAATTCAAGGAGGATTTACTGGTGTAATGTGTATGAGATATTTAGGATGTTGCCTAGTACATAACATTCGTCTACTAGATAATAGCTAGTAACAATAATGAATATTCCTTACTCCCCTGTCATTTACATGCTACTTCCTTTACCCAATCAACATCCTTTTTTGTAACCACATAAATTCCCAGCTGTTCCCAAAACACATCATACATTTTGTAAGCATTGTGGTAAGTAATGAAGGTAGCATGTGAGCCAGCCTCCACAGACTAATGTTCAGGTTTGAAGTCTCGTGCCTGACAGGTAGTATATTTGCAATGGGAGATAACTGGACTGTATTGCAGTTCAAGGGTTCTTTGAAGCAGCTATGGCTATGGGATGCAGGTACCCCATCCAGCATCTTAACTACTGTGCCAGTCTTATCTTTTAATTCTGCTTTCCAGAAACTTTTAGAAGTATTCTTTAGGTATATTATTGCCTGTGTTATTAACAACTCTGCAAGGTAGGTGTTAGCCATTATTTCCTTTTCACAGATAAGAAATTGAGGTTTACTGAAATGAAGTCTCTTGATCAGAGCTGCACTGTTAGTAAACTGAAGAATCAGGGCCTGACTCCAGGCCTATCTGAATTCAAAATCCCATGGGCCAATGTACTTTTACCTCCCATGTAGATTATTGCTCTTCTTTCAAGTCTACCTCTTCCACAAAATCTTCCCTGCCTCCTAGGTTCCTTGATATTTCTGCTTTCCATGAATTTCTTACCACTGTGTATCCCATCGACAATTACCCCATATGCACATGTATACCTTCTTTTCCATTTTTAGGAGAACATGGCTGTTTCTCCTATGAGATAGCATGTTCTCCAAGTGACCAGAGATTGTGTTCCACATCTTCCCTCCAGACCTCTACAACATTTAGCACTTTCCTGAAGGAGAGGAGTTGTCAAGCGGATCTGAACAGTTACTGGATCAAGAGCTGGGGAGGCTGGGTTGTCACTCTGACTTCTAGGGATTGAGGAAATGCAACAGAATCAAGGGTTCAAATATGCCAGTTAGTCTCTTTGAATGCCACATTCCTTGGGTGTTACGAAAGAAAAATTGAAACCCTCCTCATCTGCCTTCTGATATTGCAAATAAATGGCCTATGTGATAAACATTGTAGGGTGTTTGGGTGCTGTACACAGGTTAGGAATTATCATGGCAGTAGATGTCCATACATACAGGTTAGTGGAGTCAGGCACAGGGCGTTCTGCAGAGGGTGATGCACGGGGCCAGACCCAGAGGATCTTGGCAGCTGTTGACAGTCGTGGCTGTATCAGCAATGCGAAGGATACATTTATCAATGCAATGCTGTTATCCTCTCATTGATCATTTAATGCAGCCCTGAGCTTTCCATAATCAGAATTAACCTCCCAGGTCAGCAAGCCAGACACTCACCTAAACAGAAGATAATATTTGCAATTTTTTTTTTCACGTAGCAGCCAGAAATCAAACATTTGTTAAATTAAGGAAAGAATACTGCACTCCATGCCAAGTCTCTTTTTGTTGTCTGGAGAGTTATAACAATCCTCTCCTGGCAGTTAGTTTTAAGATCATTAAATGATCCTCATTTGCAATATATTTGCAGAAGATTGCAGCCATCTAAATTGACCCTGAAGGAAGACTTATTTCATTAATGGGCTGTCCTGCGCTAATGCATAAAGCTAGAAAAATATATCTATTAAATTCTTAATGTGTAAATGATGTTTCTGGCTTTCTTCTTAATTACAAAGCAAAATGAGCCTGAAGTGTACTATGTCCAGGAAAAAATGATCAATTTAATCCATCTTTCAGAGAAAGAACTTTGGTAGTCAATCCCCCAAATTCCAGCTGAAGAGGCTGCTCGTAGGCAGCAGGCCCGGGGCTTAGGCGTCCATCAGAGTTACGGCGGAATGTTCAGCCTGGAAAGTTGGTGTGTATTTTTCTCCAGATTCCAGTGAACACAACAAAGAGGTAATTCGAGTTGTTTCCTCCTCCCATTCAGGCAGTAAACTCAGCTTCTGGAAGGATTACTCATGGGCTTTCTGTGCTTTGGTGCAAATGCATAACAAAAATGAGCTCGGATTTGAAAAAGAATGAGGTTGTGCTATTGCTAGCTTCTCATATACACGCTGAATATTAATGCAGCTGGAGCAGGGGATTCACTGTACACACGCATTTCCAGGGTACGCTCAGCATCACCTAGTCATAATATCATAACTAGTGGCGGGGTGCTGGAGCAGTGTCATGTCTCAGTGATCACGTTGCTTGCCGTGGCACAAAGCATCTGTACTGGCAGCTTATGGGTTTCCTCTCCTTGACAGCTAGAGATGGTGGCTTCTCCTTCCAGAAGCTTTAACTGATTAGTACTAGTAATTCCCATTAGATTAAAATGCACTAGTAAGTGTGCTCTTTTGCCAGCTTGCAGTGTTGTGCTTTGAGAAACAGGGATTGAGCGGGGCCAGCTCAGGACTGTCTCAGCCGTTAGGAGGACAGCAATGTTTCCAAGCAGTAATCTGTAGTCATTAGCATGGTTGAATTTTAACTCATCTCACACATATTCGATTTAGAGATACTCTGATTTTTACTTATGCATTGAATAGTACATTTTAAAAATAAAAATTGAGATACTGCTATTCATATTTTCACAAATTCCAAAATTTCTCACATATCTCTCTCCTGTTTCAGATCTGAATTGAAGTTCAGAAAAGGCGCTTAAAATATGTATCTATAAAAATGGGGTTCTGTGTGGTAGCCTAGTGGTTAAAGTCCTCGCATTGCATGCACTGGAATCCCGTGTGGGTGCTAGTTCATATCCTGGCTGTTCCCTTCCCTTTGAGCTCCCTATTTGTGGCCTGGGAAAGCAGTAGAGGATGGCCCAAGGCTTTGGGACACTGCATCCATATGGGAGACCCAGAAAATGCTTCTTGCTCCTGGCTTCGAATCAGCTCAGCTCTGGCCATTGTGGTTACTTGGGGAATGAACCAGTAGATGAAAGATCTTTCTCTCTCCTTCTTTCTGCAAATCTGATTAAAAAAAAAAACCTTGAGATCTTGATATATATATATATATTTCACACACACATATATATATATGACACATACATATAAATGAAAAAACCAAAATAAGTCCTTATGAGTAACATTTATGAATTTAAGGGTTTTGAAATAGGAAAATACGAGGGACTAGCATTGTGGTGAAATGGATTAAGCTGGCACCTGCAATGCCAGCATCTCATATGAGCATCAGTTCTAATTCCAGCTGCTTTGCTTCCAATCCAGCACCCTGTTAATGTATCTGGGAAAGCAGTAGAAGATGGTGCAAGTTCCTGGCTTCTGCTACCCACATGGGAGACCTGGATCAAACTCCTACCTCCTGGCTTTCTACTAGCCCAACTCCAATCATTATACCATTTGGAAAGTCTACAAGCAGGTTAAAGATCTCTCTTATCTCTGTGACTTTGCCTCTCAAATAAATAAATATTTATTTTAAAAAAATGAAAAAAGAAAATATGACAACTTGGATTTTATAGGAAACCCCAGTTTCTATCAAATTTATAATTTTGTTTTTGAAAGCATGACTTTTTCTGCTCCTGCACTTTTTATTATAGATATAGATATAGATATAGATATAGATATAGATATAGATATAGATATAGATATAGATATAGATATTACTCCCAGATATGGTTTACAGATAGGTTGGGAAAACCAAAAGGAGAGGAAACAATATCCTTTCTTAAGGTGAGTTATTTTTCTATTTTTAATTTTTATGTGAATACATTATGGTCATCAAAGTTGAGAAAGAAATGCCTTTTCAAATCAGTCAGAAGATTTGTTCTGCACAGCAGAGTTTTGTGGATTGCCTCCCAGGTTTTTAGCGTAGTGATATAGAAAGGAACTTGGTTAAGAGAAGGAGGGAAAAAAGTAAGTGAAAAAATGTGATCTTGTGGACATTTTGTAAGTTGAATAATTTTGCATTATGAGTTTTTTTTAGAATGATGAATAAAGAGTTGAAGAGAAAGTGATCATATATTGCTCCTTGGCTTTTACTCCTTCAAAATGATTTTGGAAAGCTGTGCAGCGGGAGGAATTTTATGTTAAGCCATCTACACTATCAGATCATTATCGTCCTATACACCGAGGACAAAAGACTATAACTGTGAAGAAAGACATTTCTTTTCCAAGGCCATTGCCAGAAACAGGAATAAAACCACCTCAAGAAACAGAATCATAGTGGTGTCAGTTTTTGTCTTTGACAGCGTTGTCTCTTATTCACTTTGGAATGTTATTTTATTTAAAAATTTTGATCTTTAGAATTCAGTTTAACAAATTTGCACCTGAATGTAGCTTAACATGTAGTTTGCTGGGCTATTTTACAACTACTTTGGGGAAATTATTTCTCACAGATTTTTTTTTTCCTTTTCATTTTGTAAGTGAATTAATTCCCAAACAGCAGTTAAGGCAGTGGATCTCACCCATGGGTAGTTTTGTCTCACTGATTGTCACAGATGGGGTGATAGAAGGTTCTGATGGGGAGAGGCCAGGGATTTCCGCTCAGCATCCTGTATCACGTCAGACAGCTTCCCCAACCTAGGAGTATCCGGCCCGAAATGCCGACAGTGCTGTGGTTATGAAACCTGGAGTTACTGTAACACAGGTTGTAACGTTGCGTTTATGTCTATGCTCGTGTTTATGTAGGTGTACACATACATTAGGGATCTTTGAAATGTTTATTGAATATATGTATTCTGAAAAACCTATGCATACACTTCAAAAAAATGTATATACTCAAATAATCTTTCAATTCCATTTTCCCATAAGCTCTCTGAAGTACTCTTCTTTATTTTTTTTAAATACTTCTAACAAATGTGACAATTACATGTTATTTTTTTTTAAAGATTTATTTTATTTTTATTGGAAAGGCGGATATACAGAGAGGAGAGACAGAGGACTGCTTTCCCAGGCCACAGGCAGGGAGCTGGATGGGAAGCAGGGCAGCCGGGATTAGAACCAGCGCCCATATGGGATCCTGGGCATGCTAGGTGAGGACCTTAACCACTGCGCCATCGCGCCGAGCCCTGAAGTACTCTTTTATAGGTGTGTGAGCATATTTCTTTTTTTTCCTTTTAAAAAATGTATTATTATCATTTTATGATACAGTTCCATAGGCTCCTGCCATTTACCTTCTCCCTTCCCCATTTCCCTTCCCCCCACCTAGTTCCACTATATCATTACTATAGTATAGTTCTTCATACACAGTCATATGTCCATTATTGCGGGCATGGACAATGGCAGAGAGTCCAGCATCCTATTGTCAAGTTATAGTAAACAGTTTCATTGGGAGTCCATCTTTGTCTGGAAGTAGAGATGCATACTGCATGGTATCCTCACACCTGGATATGTTAGTCTCCATTTCACAGTTACTGTACATCCCCTTAAGTGAAAAGTCACAATACAAAATCAACAATAGCAAGAAAAATAGAAATTTACAATGCCATGAATTCAAATAACATGTTACTAGATGTGACAGGCTCCATTACACAGCTATTATACATCCCCTAAAATGAAAAGCCACAAAACAAAATCAACAATAGGAGGAAAAAAGAAATTAACAACACTATGAAGTTAAATAACATGCTACTGAAGGATTAATGTGTCACTGAAGAAATGAAAAAGAAAATCAAAAACTTTCTTGAAGAAAATGACCCTACTGTAATGATGTATGAGTCATTGAACAATTTAATCACAAGAAACTGTTTTAAAGAGATGAAACTAGCAAAAACAAAAACATCAAAATTCATGAGATATAGCTTCTGTTGATTTTTGTTGGTGAAATGTGTCTCTTCTAGACAATAAACATATGGGTTTTGTTTTATAATCCAGTCTACTAATCTATGGTGTTTGATTGAGCTTAAACAATTTACATTCAGAGTTAAATATACATAGATGGTACTTTGGTCCTGTAATTTTAGAAATAGGTTGTTCATTGATTTAATCTTCTGTTGTCATTTTACTGAGATGTTCTCCACAATTTCCTTGGGTTTAGTTGGATGCTATTCCTCTCCTCTGTCAAGAAAACATCTTTACGTATCATTTGTAGGGCAGGTTTGGAAGAGGCAAATTCTTTTAACTTTTCTTTGTTATGGAAGAATTTTATTTCATTTCAAAGACAAAGGAAAGCTTTGCTGAGTACATTATGCTAGGCCGACGATCATTTGCTTTAAGAATCTGGAATATGTCACTCCATTCTCTTCTGGCCTGTAGAGTTTCCTGTGAGAGGTCTCCTATGAGTTTAATTTTCATTCCTTTATAGGTCAGTTGATTTTTTTTTCACATGCATATTTAAGGATCTTTTCTTTGATTGAAGAGAGTTTGATGATCATGTGTCATGGTGAAATCGCTTTTGATGAAGCCTGTTGGGAGTTCTGTGCCCCTCCTGGATGTTATTTCCCACTTCTTTCTCTAAATTAGGAAAATTTCCCTTATTATTTCATTAAACATATCTGTAAAACCAGTTTCCTTTTCGGCACCTTCTGGGACTCCCATAAATCTTATCTTTGGCCTTCTAATAGTGTCTTTCAATTCTTGAATGCTTTTTTAGACTGATCCAGCTCTGCTTCCAGCTTTTGTTTGATATCCCCCTGATGACAGGAAATATTTTCCAATTCTGAGATTGTTTTTTCTACTTGCTTCATTCTGTTTTGGAGACTTTCCACTGTACTTATAATTTGCTCTACTGTTGTTCTTAATTTCTGTTATCAGCCTTGATTTGCTTTATTGTTGCTATTTCTTGTGTAATATATTCCTTAAATTCTTTGAACTCTTGTATGTGCTTCTGATTGTTGGTAAGAAGCTTTATAATCAGTTTTTTGAATTCTATATGCCCATTTTCTTGATGTCTTCCTCAGTTAACTCTGAGGTTGGCATAGGGTTTTGCCCCTTTGCAGGGAAGTCTTCAGTAATGTTCATTGTTAGCTGAGTCTTCTCCTTGAGCTGGTTTCTAAGCTGTGTCACCCACAGGTCTACAGTTCGATTTTACTTATTGCATTTGGTACACAGCTCTTTGCTTGCAGCCAACTTTGCCACTTCCTCCAGCAAGTTCCAGATCTGGGTTCTTATTTTAGATTTCCACCATGATCCCCATTCCCCAACTGCTAACTCACCATTCTCCATGTCCTGTGTTAACATTCTGAGGTTGCACTGTTGTCTGTACAAACTTTCTCCCACTTCCTGTTGGAGCAGGTCCCAGGATTAGGGAAACACCACATATCCTATATAGTTAGGTTGTTGGTGGCACTGATCTTGTCTGAACCTGTTGGACATTATGTCTGGGTGGCACACAGACATATTTTGACCTGTACGATGCCACAGTCGGTATTATTTTCCTGTGGGACCAGTGCAATCCACTGAACTTGGTGAGTTCTTGTGAGCTCAGCACATGTATAGTTCACTGTTATTCCCTGCAATCCTAAAGCTATTGCCACAGTGTGGTACCTGATGTGCCTCTACTAGAGTTCTTGATCTGCTGGCCATCGGGTCTGAAGGCTACCCAGACCTGTCTTGGGTGGAACCTGTAGAATGCCGTGTTGCTGCAGTTCACTGAGTCAAAAATGAGTTCACTCCCAGCTTAGTTCATGCTCTGTCCTTTCCCTTGCATTTGCCTCCTTAGGCAAAATGGCATTCAATTTGGCTCTAGGGGGATGACTGGGCTGTGAACATACTACCCTATTCTCACGCTGCCTGTCTGTGACCTACTGCTCTGTCTCTGCTCCTGGTCAAATCAAACAGACCAGCAGGACAGTTTTTTGTCTGGGTTCACCTCCTGAGCTCCCAGTGAAAGCCTCTTCCTACCTGGTTGCTGGTGGAGTTTCAGATGCTGGTAGAGTTTAGATCGCTGTTAGCTCATTGTCGCTGGACTATCAGTCACTGCAACACCCACACCATTGTTTTCACTGCTTCCCTGTGTGTGTCAGTCTGCAGGTATCCCTCTGCTGTTGCTCTGTCCTCTCCTATTTCCTGGAATGTATCCTTTCTGCTTCATCCTGATTAAATTCTTCTCTGACCCTTTAAACGTGTCTTACCCTATTCTACCATCTTGATTCTCTCTGTGAGTATATTTCTAATGCACCATGTATTTGAATATGTGAGCGCTCAACCTCAGTGATTTGGCACAATAGGCATTTCTTTATTTCTTTTTTGCACGTGTGGAGTTGAATGTAAGTGCCTGATGAGTGATCTGCTTCCTGCAAGCATGAATTCAGAGACCCCGGCTCCCTGTCCTGTGGCTGTGCAACTTGGTTTCCAAGTGCGTTGGGGCAGAGCAGTTTAAGGACTGAAGCAGGGAAGTTGTGTGCATACCCTTTGTACCCATTTGCTGGGCTCTGTCATTTGACGGCACCCCACTGCAGCAGAGCCTGGAAATTTTGGCTTAGCTGTGTAAGCAAGAGGAAGAAGGGGTTTAGTGAAATATTAGCCACTCTACTACACAACATGCTTATCTCTCCTGAATATTCATTCCTTCTCAAATAAATACTCATCATCTTTCAAGCTGTTAAAGGACCATGGTGCAGTTCTTACCTTTGCTTAACAGTTATTAATGATTTGGGTTACATTTACTAAAGCCTGTATTCATCTAGCTTGTTACAGATTTTACAGCATTGTCACCAGACATCATCTTTCTGGAGCCTCATGGGAATTAGATGAGATGATAAGGTATTAGCAATTACCACATAATTTGTGTTCAGGATCCATCCATACTGCCTTGTTGCATTTTTTTTTAAGATTTATTTATTTATTGGAAAGTCAGATATACAGAGAGGAGGAGAAACAGAGATGATTCCATCCGATGATTCACTCCCCAAGTGACCGCAACAGCCGATGCTATGCCGATCCGAAGCCAGGATCCAGGAACTTCTTTCGGGTATCCCACACGAGTGCAGGGTCCCAAAGCTTTGGGCCGTCCTCAACTGCTTTCCTAGGCCACAAGCATGGAGTTGGATGGGAAGTGGAGATGGGAAGTAGAGATCAGAACCAGCGCCCATATGGGATCCCGGGCACGTTCAAGGTGAGGACCCTAGCTGCTAGGCCATGCCACCGGGCCCGCCTTGTTGCATTCTTAAAGTAGCCTATGAGATACATATTATCCTTCTCTTGCATGTATAAAATGAGACCTTGGCAAAGAAAGTTGGCAGAAGTGCTTTAGCCTGTGCTTTGCTGCCCCAGGTATCGGTGGTTAGGGATTTTCGTTCTCCATTTTTGTTTGAGGAGCCCATGTCACAGACGTTTGTCCAGATTTACACAAGCACAGAGCCACAAAGGCAGGGGTGTGTTCCACTCTTCTCAGTCATAGCCCTGAGCTCTTCCTCTAACCACACCTTGCAAGTGTACCTCCTTCACCAGCTACGGCAGCCATCAACACACTGCATTTTTGTTTGCTTGTTGGAATCATTCTTTTCAGATGTTTGTTTGGGATACACACTCCAGGCTGACAATAACCTGTGAGTGTTACTTAAGCTTGCAGCATACAGATTAGTACAGGATTCTGGCAAATGTGGAGTCTAAGTCTTCAGTTTATTGGATGAGTCATGCTGAGCAAGTCACATTACTTTGCTGGGTCTCAATTTTCTTCATAAAATGTCTATCTTGAAGAATTGCTGTGATTGCGGTCACACACACACTCATTTATACCTATTGTGATTCATACACTATTCTCTTGGTATGGACAAGTATTCAAAAAACGTTTCTTATTCCCTCCTTCATATACCATAGTGGACACTGGTGGGTGTTCAGCTGCAGGCATTCCCTTTCTTTCTTTCTTTTTTTTTTTAAAGATTTATTTTTATTATTTTTTTATTGGAAAGGCAGATATACAGAGAGAGGAGAGACAGAGAGGAAGATCTTCCATCCGATGATTCACTCCCCAAGTGAGTGCAACGGGTCGATACTATGCCGATCCGAAGCCAGGAGCCTCCTCCGGGTCTCCCAAGCGGGGGCAGGTTCCCAAAGCTTTGGGCCGTCCTCGACTGCTTTCCCGGGCCACAGGCAGGGAGCTGGAAGGGAAGCGGGGCTGCCGGGATTAGAATCGGCGCCCATATGGGATCCCGGGCGTGCAAGGCGAGGACCTTTAACCACTTGCGCCACCGCGCCGGGCCCGGCATTCCCTTTCTTTGAGAAAGATATCCCTACATCTCATTTCTTGGATGTTTGCTGTCCCCTGCTGTGTGCAATGTTGATGACGATGTAAACCAAGTGGCCCTTGTCCTCTCTCAGCCACATGATGGGCCCATGGACACAGCTGAGGGCACTCTGCCTCTTCTGGGCAGGACTCTGACTCTCAAACACAGAGGAAAAAAATGATCGTTGTTCATTCATTTGAGAAGCAGGTTGCCACAGAGATTCTGGGAGCTGCATTTCCTTTTCTAAATGTGCTTCCTCAGCCAGCCAGCCAGTAGGTTTTCTGCACCACTCTCTCTTTCCAACGTGTTCCTCTTCTGCTTAAGTTAATCAAAACGCCCCAACTGCTTATGTTACCTTGTACATATTTGAAGTGTTACACTGCTGGGAGAAGAGCAGCTAATAGTGGGCAAGCATCCTGTGCCTGGTTAACACCAAATTTGTATTAACTATACCCATGTGCCTGCATAGTTGCTTATTCTATTTATTATTATTTTTAAAAGATATATAAAGAAGGTGGGGAATACTGGGCTGCGACATGCCACCCCAGCCCCCAGGCTGGGGGGTTGCAGACTGTGCTGATTGCATAGGGATGTGTTGGAATAGGAGTGGCTAAGGGCATGTTTGACAAGGAAGGGATGGCTTCTGGGGTCTTCCACGGACTGAGCCACTAAATTCACATGTAGGCAGGGAAGCTTAGAGGTCATGACTGAGTCAGATCAAGGCACTTTACCCACATAGAAGACCTGGCTGGACTAAATCGCATTGCCTGTTGTTTGCTGGCACATGAAAAAACTGGAGCTGGGGAGCCAGCTTAACTGGGCTAGACCATAAACCTACCTGTGAGTGTCAGAGCAGTTGTTGAGCCATGTTGGGCTTGGCTGCAGCACAAACCAAAATGTGAGAGAAACAAATCTGGAGGCAGATTCTGTCAGGAACTCGTTGGTTCACCTCTGTGGGACTAGCATGGAGTGCTAGGGGTGGTGACAGACCAAGCCAAGCTGGATCATTTGTGGAAACTCACCTGACAGGAACCCACTTGATACTTGCAGGAATCAGGGCTAGGAGGAGGTCAGGTTGGACCAACCTGAAGCACCTACCAGGATGGTACTGGAGTTCTTGGAGTGGTGTCAGACTGAGCCAATATAGACTACAGAACTCATCTGACACTTGTGGGAGCCAGGGCTGGAAGGAGACTGGATTGGGCCAGGCTGCAGCACCTGATGGCACATGCAAAGGCTAAGACCAAGGCCAGACTATGCCAAGCAGGGCTATGGCACCTGCTGGTACATATGAGAACTGGGCCTGGGAGTGGGCCTGGGAGTTGGTCTGGTGGAGGAACTTGGGGAACATGCTGGATCACACCTCTCATTGGAAAACACAATAGGTAGGGCTGGCAGAGGGCCAGGAAAAGCAAGCTTTTAACACTCATTAGCATGTGTATGGGCCAGGTTTAGAGGCAGGCTGAATTGGGCCAGGCCACAGTACCTTCTGGAACACCTAAGAGCTGGGATAGGGTGTGGGCTATGCTTGGCTGGGCTAAGCTGCAACACTAGCTAGTGAGAGCTGAGACTATGAGTGGGCCATATTAGGCTGGGTTGAAGCACCTACAAGATCTGAAGCTGGGAATGCATCTGGTAGAGGACTCTCTTCCTAGGCTACAGCTCCCACTGGTGAGTGCAAGAGCCAGGGATGGGAGTGAACAAGGGTAGGCAAAGCTGGAGTAGCTGCTGGTGATCGTGAGAGCCATAACAAGTGTGAGACAGGCTGGACAAGGCTGCAGTACCTGCCGGTTCATATGATAGTTGGGTTTGGGAATGGGCCAGGCTGGACAAGGCTGTAATTTCCACTGGTGAAAGACAGAATGGGTGCAGCTCAGTAAGGCTAGGTTACAGTACCTGCTAGTGAGTGCCAAGATTGGGCACTAGCTATATCAAGCTGAGCCACAGCACCCACCGGCACATGTGAGATCCATGCCTGGGAAGCGGCCTAGTAGGGGAACTTGGGGAACTGCCCTGCCAGGCTGCCACTGGCAAGCATTAGAACTGAGACTGGAGGAAGGCTAGGCCAGGCTGGGCTGCAATGTGGAGTTGCTAGTCAGAGAATGGAAAGCAGAACAGGGTGGACCACTCTCCTGGCCAAGCACATGTTCCTAGGTCTATGGATATGCTGAGGTGGACTTGGTAAGCCAATAGACCTTGAAAATATTTTTTTCCACCCTGGTGCAATGAAACTGATGTCTCAGAACTATAAACACCATTCAGGTAACACTCTTGAAACATTCTTCCTCATATTGAGGTTTCTAACGTAGCATCAGTTTGGAAGCAAGGAGTGGCCCTCTGTTCCACCCATTTTCTTCCATACCTCAATCCCTCCTAACCCTAATTGGAGACTCAATGGGCAACTATGTAAACACTATCAAAAATAAAATAAAATTAAAAAACAAGGGCAGAAAAGTTAATCAGAATGGGTGTCTTGCTGGCAAGTGAAGAAAACCATTTTTAAAAATTCTTGACAATAATGTCAAAAGACACTAATTACAAATGCTTGATAAAGCCAAGATTTATTATAGCTATGATGTTTTCTCAATAAAGTAGGTCTGTTTAGGAGGTCATTAGTGTGATTAGATTGTTTTTAATCCATGATTTTTGTAGAAATTGATAGATAGAATTTTGATGGTCATTCATTAATATTTATCTAAGTATGACTTTCTGTGATCCGTAATAATTGATTAACGAAGGAAAAAAAAAAAGGAAAAGACTCAGCTTGGCAAGATTCCTCACCATATGAGATTCCTAGTCAAATAGTCTAGGTCTACCAGCCACTGCTTTTCCACACTTTTTGAAGATTTGTTTGTTTGAAAGGCAAAATTAGAGAGACAGAGAAATCCACTGATTTACTCCAAATGACTGAAATGTTCAGATCAGGGCCAGGCTCCAGTCGGGAGCCAGGAGTTTTATTCAGGTTTCCAACAGTGGTGACAAGGACCCAGGTGCTTTCCGCATCTTCTGCTACTTCCCAGGCACGTTAGCCGGGGAGTGAATCCAAAAGTGAAGCAGCCAGGACAAAAATTGACACCCACAGGGGATACTGGAATCACAGATGATGGCTGAACCCACTGTACCACCACACTGGTCCCTGTTTTTCCATAAGTAAGAAGGAAGTATACATTTATTGGATCTGAATTTATGGATTCTGAAATTAGATGGATTGTCAGTCCTTCCTCTCTAAATTAATCCAATAATGACTTGAGCAAACATTTTAGGCTGTGGAGTAGCTTTGCCCACATAGAATCCTCAAGGCTGAGAACCACCTGAAATATTTTAGTGGTTTGATGGCCAAACAGGAAAGAGCTGGCAGGGCAACCTGTGGAAACATTTTGCAGTGAGACTGTCTTAAGGGGCTCTGTTCACAAATTCAAAGGTTTCAAAGCCAGTGTGTGAGGGAGCGTTGGAACTGCTTGCGGGGGGGTGGGGGGGGTTCGTGCAGACAAAATATCTTTTCCACACTAAGCTACTCTTAATTATCTGTCAATCCTCTCCCCTCCACATCCCCCTCCCCCACTTTCTTCACTTTCTGGGGCAAAAGGCTAGAAGAAGAAGGCTGGAAAAATAACCTGGTGGTGCTGTGAAACAGAAATGCCCTGCCCAAGAGTGCAGAGAGCAAAGTTTATATTCCAGTCTGATGAGACAGCCTTGGTACTTGTCTTTAGTGCACATTGCATACAATTGGAATTACAAAGGGATATTTTCCCCCGCCTTGTCAAAATCCACCAGAATCTAATTGCAAATGAGTGAGTGCACTCCTTTATGGTAGGGAGAGCCAGATATTTGTTCACTGACAGGCTAAGTTAGTGAGTGATCTGTTGAGTATTATAGGAAGCTATTTCGTACACTGAAGTTTGGTATGTAAAGCTAAGATAGTGGGGACTAGCATACTGGGAAGTGAAGACATTGCAACAGGCACCTCTGCTCCTGAATAAAAGAGGACTTCCAGTTTAACAGTTAAATATACCTGGACAATAGGATATCAGACTTTTTACCTTTGTTTATACCTCTAATTCCATTATGCAGTTAAATAGCAGAATGCTAAGTTTGTAACTGCTATTAAAGGTCTATGCTATTGTAATAATATGGGGGGCAATGGGAGTGGCAAATAGGGAGGAAGAAAGGAGAGGTAAAGGGGAGAATCTCTATATTTACAAAGCCATGTCATGGAAAATAATAATACAAAAGCCAAGATAGTGGGGCCTTAATAAGCTAGAATTATTTTGCAACCAGTTAAAAATTTGTTGAGTGCCTACTAGTGCAAAACATGCAGATACTGTGTTTGAGAAGACTGTTGTGATTACTGTCAAGTTAAAAAAGCCTGAGGGACCAGTGTCTACATGCAGGTGTCCTTTGGTATTGGCAAGGGGTTGGTTCCTTACCGCTCCCCTACCAGACACTTAAATCTCAAGTCTAGCATATGAAACAATGTTATATTTGAACATAAGCTATACACCTCTTCTAGCATACTCTGAGTCATCTGTAGGCCACCTTTAACACCTAATGCAATGCAAGTGCTGTGTAAATAGTTATGATGCTGCATCATTTAGGAAATAAGGATAAGAAAAAAATTAGTTTGCAAGTGTTCAGTACAGACATCGCTTTTTAAAATATTTTTTTATCTGCCATTAGTTGCATTCTTAACTGCAGAACACACCAGTACAGAGTTGAGGGTACCCATGTGTCTTACATCTACCAACACACACACATCACAAAAACCCTGGGAAATGAGGCGCTGAAATACATTCCAACCACACAACGTTTCTTCTTCCAGGAGATTATGTGTCCCTTTCCAACACAGGGAGGGCATCAATGTTAGCTTGGACTCATGCCTTCCTTTTAAGATTTATTTTATTTTTATTGGAAAGTTAAAGATACAGGAAGGAGAGACAAAGAAGACGATCTTCCATCTGTTGATTCATTCCCCATGCAGCCACAATGGCTGGAGCTAAGTCGATCTGAAGCCAGAAGCTGGGAGCCTCTTTGGAGCCTCTCACATGCAGGCACGGGGTCCTAAGGCTTTGGGCCATGCTTGACTGCTTTCCCAGGCCACAAGCAAGGAGCTGGATAGGAGACAGTGCCACTGGGATTAGAACTGGCGCCCATATGGGATCCTGGGCGTGCAAGTCAAGGACTTTAGCCGCTAGGCTACCGTGCTAGTCCTATGCCTCCCTTTTTGTGTCAGACACAGGGCACTCTAGTTCTCAGGAATTTTCTTTAGTTTTGGGAAAATAAAGCAAAAGTAATCAAATCATCAGGCATGGATGGAGCCTGGGAGCAATGGTGGACTACAGTAGGTGGGAACTGGTGCCGTGGGAGCTCAGTTTATCCCACAGGGAGGATGGGGGAAGACTTCTGGCAACTGGGGTTCCTGAGATGGCACTAGTTCTCTCGTGAGTGAAGTTAGCAGCATGTCAGACAGAGGGAGGAACCAATGTTTTGCTATCAGGCCCAGAAAGTGATTGAATTGGTGACATTCCACCAGGTGAACTACACTTCTATGGGTAATTAAATGCTGGCTTTATGTGCATCTAAAAAGTCTAAGACTTAAAGCAAACTTTTGCTTCTGTTTTCTTCAAAAGACTAATGTTTGCTTTTCTCTCCACTTGACTTTCCAACCTAGATGTCTTTACTGGATCCTTCTAAAGGATGCCCACACAGTGTTGTGTTGCTTGTGCCAGTGGGGAGATGGTCATGCTCTGCCCCTATCTTTCTTTTTCATACTTTTATCATTTTTTTTAAGATTTGTATATTTTTATTGGAAAGTCAGATTTATAGAGAGGAGAGACAGAGAGAAAGATCTTCCATCTGCTGGGTCACTTCACAAGTGGCCGCAACGGCCAGAGCTGAGCCAATCAGAACCCAGGAGCTAAAAGCTTCTTCTAGGTCTCCCATGTGGGTGCAGGGTCCCAAAGCTTTGGGCCATGCTCTACTGCTTTCTCAAGCCACAGATAGGGAGCTGGGTGGGAACTGGAGCAGCTGGGACATGAACTGGTACCCATATGGGATCCTAATGCTTTCAAGATGAGGATTTAGCCATTGAGCCTGTGCACCACACCCTCTTACCAGTTTTGAACCGGAAAGAGCAGCTCTGCTAACATCAAGCTGGTTCAGAAGTTTTTCAAATAAGAACACAATGGCTTCAGCAATGTCAGCTGCTACCTTTACCACATTTTCATTTTAGAGAGGAAGCAAAAAATCCAAAGTGTAATTTTCAGTCTTTGGTGTTTCCCATAATACCCTCAGTGCCCTCCAATCTTCTGCCAGCATCTTATTGGCATTCAGCTTAAAAATGCATTTCCACTTTATGTAATGGATTCATTACACCATAGATTTTTTTTGTCTTAATTCATATCCTCAGACATCTGGAATATTTGTTATCTAAGAAAATGTTTATTTGCTTTGTTCTATTGCCCAGTAAGCTTATCATAAGTAAGGATCGAGTGTGTATGTTTATACAGAAGCTGTATCATATTAAAAGCCAGGGAAAATTGTCATCTAAATTATTCCTTTCTGTGGAGGAAACCAATCCAGTCCCTGATACCTACTTGAGAAGCACAAATGGTGCTGGAACATCTTCAGAGTGGTTTGTGCCCTTGACAGGTCAATCAGAGGGTAGCTGAAACTGAAGAAGTCATATGCCACGATGCCAGCGGAAATGAAAATTATACCACGCGTACTAGGGAGCGCATTTCCAAAGGGACTATTCAGCGGTTTTAGAAGTCTCTAAGCAGATGCCTCTGAACTTAAAATACATTTAATTCCTAAGGATTGTCTTGTAATTAATTCACCCAGATAGACTCAATGAGGAAAATGCAGGGCAGAGCATCATATGGCTCAGCAGTTTGCAAACTTTGGAAAACAGCAAGATAAATAATTTGATTTTTCTGAACACCTATATTCATTTTAGGTGTTCAGAAAATCAGGAACAACATATGGTTAGAGAAAGCACTTTTCAATATATCATCTAATCTGCTTAACCATCCTAGCTGGTGTAACAGGAAGGACTGCACATGAGTGACATCAAAAGAGTCTCACTCCTACTTAATCCACTGCTTTTGGCTCCTATTAACTGGCCAGTTTGTAAACATTTCGCAGAACGTGGGAAGCTTGGTCCTAACTGCTTCGGTCATTCACACAGTGCTGTACAGCAGCAAACAGCTTTAACATACCACCTGGTAATTCAGCTTGTATTTCATGGAGACAGCCAGACCTCCTGTGATCGCTGACAGCTGTATTTTTCTAGTATTAAAGGATGTAACTCACAAAGTACTCAGGCTGTTTGAGGTTTTGGTGCAAGTTTGACAAAATAGTTTTATTTCTGCACATGCATAACACAGTGGTATGACTTTTGGGTGGAATGCTATACCAACAGCAAGCTTCTTAATGCTGTATTCATTTGTCTTTTTTTCCTGGAAGGTCAGATTTGCAGCTCAGTTGGGTTAGAGCCTCAGTCTGACTCTGCCCTTGAACTTAAACACAGTTCTTAGCCTGCATAGGCCTGAACTTAATGACTCATTAAAAGAAAATGCTAGTGATGCACAAGGTAGGTGATATTTGAGGAATGATAGAGCAATATACATACATAGTCTACCCAAAAGAATATCTGATGCTTACTCAATAAATGGTCATTTTGTCTTTTATATTCAGTTACTTTATTCATTTATTTTATTCCTTTAAAATATTCACAGGGTTTTTAAAAGTTCTTGGGAAAAGACACCTTGCCAAAAGAAATTATGCATGGATTTAAAAGGGTTTTCTTGTACTAAAAGAATAATACAAAAAACCTATTTGTTGATAGGAAAAGCAGAGTGACAGAGTTAGGGAGGATAGATGCCCAGAGATTGTCCAGCAGCTGGTTCACTTCTTAATTTCCCAAGGTGGCTGAGGCTGGGCCAGGCCACAGCCAGAAACTCCAACTGGTTCTCCCTTATGGATGATAAGGAATGAAGTGATTGGGCCATCTTCTCATGCCTCTCAGATGCATTAGTAAAAGGTTAGGCCTTAAACAGAGGTAAGACTCCATCCCAGGCATATGAATATAAGATGGGAAAGCCCAAGTGAGGGCCTACCCTACTATGCTGCAAAGCCTGCCCCAGGCATTTTTAAATTTCATTTTTGCATATGTGTGTGTGTATTTTGGACATTTCTGCGTATTCCTTTGGCCCTTACTCTATGTTCTATCCTGAATGTTTTCACATCTCATATCATTTCGACTTCCATACCAACTCTGAGTAGGTTTCATCATCAACCTTGTACAGATGACATCACTGAAGTGAGAAGGGTCAGGGAATGAATTCCTCGTAGCTAAATCCATGTGGGAGTTTACAAGACCGAAGCACAGATCTGGGGGCTAGAAGCTTTGAGACTGCTAGGACAACTGGATTCATGTTTTCAGCCATCTACAACAGGTAGTTTTGAAATTAGCAAGGATGTACTGGGTTTCTTCTGCACTCCCTCTCATAATAGGTTTTACTTTTCCCAGTCTTCGTTCTTCAAGTTTGGCTTTGACTGATTTCATGTCATCTTCATCTTTGATGTACTTCTTGTAGGTTTCTTTTGTGAGGCTAATTTCTTGCAGGTGATGGTTGGCTCTTGACAGCATCAGCACCTGTGATGTGCTTTAAGAACTTTTGCCCTCTGAACCTTTGGCGGGGACATTTCCACCAATGAGCAGCCACTGAGGCTGACTCTGCTTCCTGCCTCTTTCCAGTTTTGGTTGGCAAGCCTGGCCCTTCCTTGACTTGTAAGTCATCATTCTGGTCTCTGGTTCTGTCCTGGATATCACTGAGTTCTCTGCTTGTCTATGCCTGTCTCTTTTTCTCTCCTTCCTATGAAGAAGTAAAATACTGTAAATGAAATAAGGAAACCAGTCATCGGTTAAGGGCCTTTTTTTCCTCAACAAATAACATCTACAATGATTCCATAATGATCCTATTTCTAAACAGGGTCAAATTCTTAAGCTCAAAGAATCTTGAATTTTGAGGGAACTCTGTTCAACCCAATGCAGTCATTGTTTAGAAGTACTCTGCACGATGAGAATAAGAAATAGACCAACATGAGGTCAGGCCTTTCAATTCTGTATGTGATGCTTATTTCTTGAATTCTTTGCCCTGCCCACCCCCACTCTTTGGTACACCATTGTCCTTCTAATTCTTGCAATATGTGTTGTCATGTCCACTGCAATTTCACTGGGACGCTAGAGGGTTTGTTTCTGAGGGTAGGTATGATGTTTGATTAATGTTTATTACCATAGCACAGAGTACTTAAGAAATGCTTGCTGAACTGAGCTTTTGGGTCAAAACTGCCATAACAAAAAGGCCAACATATTTTTTGATGACTGTGTCTGTGCCAGAATTATAAGAATTAATGTCTTAAATCTCTACTTGATATCCAGAGTGAAGATATTAAAGGCATTTTAAGAAAGTGTAGGATAATCCTGTTTCATCATGATTAGGCTCTTTCAAAATGCACAAGTATTTTAACACTGTTTTAAATTGTAGCTTGTGTTTCTTAGGGACATTTTAAAAAATTATCTGAGAAAGAGAACCTGGGGGTTGGGGAGAATCAGCAATAATGCACTTTCATCCAGTGGTTCATTCCTCATATACCCATAATGGCTAGGTTTGTGCCAGGCCATATCAGGGAGCCAGTTTACTCATTCCAGATTGCCTACAGGGGAAACAGATATGTAACTGGGCTATTATCTCTTCTTCCCAGGATCTGCATTAGCGGGAAGCCAGAGTCAGAAACTGGAGACAGTTTTGAATCCAGGTACTGATATGAGATGCTGGTGTCATCACCAGTATGATGATCCCCCTTCTCCTTCTTCTTCCTCTTCTTCTTTCTCTTCTTCTTAAAATTTATTTATTTTGTATTAGAAACACAGATTTACAGAGAGAAGAAGAGACAGAGAGAAAAATCTTCCATCCACTGGTTCACTCCCTCATCACCACAATGGCCAAAGCTGAGCTGATTCAAACGAAGCCAGAGGCCAGGAGTTTCTTCCTGATCTGCCATGTGGGTTCAAGGTTCCAAGACTTGGGGTCATCCTCCACTGTTTTCCTGGCCACAAGCAGGGAGCTGGATGAGAAATGGAACAGCCGGGACATGAATTTTCCCCATATGGGGAAGATTGGCCAATTGTGCTGAGCCCCAAATGTCTTAATCCAACAGCACTAAAAATTATATTCTGCCAAAAGAACAAAGAACAATTGTATGTAATAGGACAATTTAAAATACTTATACTTTGAAGCAGACTTGGTAAAATGCAAAATAAGAACAGAAAACTTATTCTCCTCAGGAAAGCTCAAGTTTAATCTGGGTTCCAAAACACGTATTAACTGAATTTTCATCCATTTGAGAGACACTGAGAAGATCTGGCTCTCACCCCAAATGCTGCAACAGTCAGGAGGAGCAACAGTGAAGCTAGGAGTCTGACACTCAGAGCAGGTCTCCTGTGTGGATGTAGGGACTCAAACACTTGTGCTAGCACCTACTGTATCCCAAAATGCACATTAGCAGGCAGCTGGAACTGGAAGTAGAGCCAGGATTTGAACACCAGTACTACGCTTTGGGTGGAGGGTGACTCTGGTGGCATCTTAAGGGCTTGCACCAAATGCCTGCCCCAGATTTCTTTTTTCTTTTTATTAGTATATAAAGAACAGAGAGAAGGATGGTTTATGACATATTTGAATAGATGATTGTCTAAACGTTTGTTACGACAGTAGGTGTCATTCTGTCGATATTTCAAAAGCACTTTTGACATCTTCAAACTTATTTAGACATTAGAAACTTGTAATGTTGCTACCCATCAACCTGAAATTTTAATTTTTATTCCACCTTGGCAGATTTACTAATAATATACAATATTTCCACTCTGTTCCGAGTTTTCTCATATAAAGCATCTTCAAAATGTTCAGGATATGTATATTATGAAAAAAAAGTACAAGCACAGATTTCAAAATTTACACTATAATTCTCTGCTTCTAGAAACATTTTTAAGGTATTCAAGTATGTGTACTACACATTGATATTTGTCGAAGTAACTGATAAGTAGTAGAAAAAGTATGGAGCTGAGGTCAAGAGCACTTGGTCCCAGGGTTGGCGGTGTGTATCAAACTATACTCCCCTGGGTTTGCTCACCAGCAGCAAATTGGCCATGTCAGTACGCATTGGCAGTCATAGAATAAGAAGTTGCTTTTCTGTCTCTAGTCAGTTTGTTGCATTATTCTACTTTCCGTTCTTTGAGGTTCTTTTTCTCTATCAATACACCTGATATCATAATTTTCTGATGTCTTCCTGGTGTGATCAGGAACTCTAATTAATGGCACCACTCTCAGATTACAATCTGCTATATTATTTTCTTTCTTTCTTCTTTCTTTTTTTGTAATTTAAACAGCAAGGAAAGGGAAAGAGTAAGGAAAGAAGGGAGAAAAATCTTCTATCTTCTGGCAGATTCCCCTCAACCCCCCTTGAAACTCTCTCCAGTTACTTGAGCCTTGCTGCCTCCCAGGGTAGCACTGGCAGGAGATTGGATTGGCAGGAGAGTTAGGGTCAGCCTCCAGCACTCTGACAGGGGCTGGGAGTACCACGAATGCTATCTTCACTGCTACTCCAAACATCCACCCCTCAAAATTAAATGTCCAGTAATTTAGTTAAAATCCATGAGAATTCATCACCTTCTGATTGGTGTGCAAGTGTGGACTGAGAGCGCTTCCCCTCATGTCCCAGTATCTGATTCAGGGCTGACACACAGAAGGCCAGTATGGAATGATCGGGGTGGATCTCCTCTGATGATGACTACAACTCTTCCTTAGCTGGCAGAGGACTCATTACCTACGGTTTTATGTAGATAAAGTGCTATGTATTGGATGACATTTTAATTGTACTGGTGACCAGAGGTCAGTTTACAGTTATTTATTTGGGGGAACAGTCATCATTCTCATGCTCATTTACTAACTTCAGATTTGCCTCCGATCAATCACATTTCATCTTAACTCAGTTTCATCTGTGAAATGAAGGTTTCATGTTGATGGCGCCTCAGATCCCTTTCATGACTAAAATCCCTTGATCAGAATTTAACTTTACAGGGCCTAGTGTGATGACTCAATGGCTAAACCCTTGTCTTCCTAGTGCCAGGATCCAATTTAGGTGCCTGTTCATGTCCTGACTGTCCCACTTCCCATCCAGCTCCCTGCTTGTGGCTTGGGAAAGCAGTGGAAAATGGCCCAAATCCTTGGGACCCTGCACCTGTGTGGGAGATCCAGGGAGAATCTCCTGGTTTCTAGCTTCAGATCGGCTCAGCTCCAGTTATTGTGACCATGTGGGGAGTGAACAAGTGGATGGAAGACCTTTTTGTCTCTCCTCTCTGTAAATCTGGTATGTCTTTCCAATAGAAATAAAAGAAAAATCTTTCTTAAAAATTTAACTTTAAAAATATTGACCTGTGTTAAATTATGCAGATTCTATAATTAGCATTGCAATTTTTTGGAAAGTAATTTGATTTTCAAAACTTTCAAGCACATTAAAAATTTATTTGAGAGCCACAGAGAGAGAATGTGCATGCACCAATTCTCTGGTTCACTCCCCAAGGTCCACTGTCTGTGCTGGAGACTGGAGTACCATTTAAGTCACCCAGGTGGCTGGCATCACTCCTGCCTCTGAGGGTCTACCCTGGCAAGAATCAGGAGTCAGGAGTTGCAACCATCAATTAAATACAGGTGTCCACATGTGGAATGTTAAGTGGCAAACTCAACACCTGATCCCTCAAGCGCATATCATGACGCAAAGATATTGTGGGGATCATGAGCACACATTTTGGAGTTGGATATGTCTGGGTTCAAATCCAGACTCTGACATTTAGAAAATGCCAATCACTATGTCTCTTTCAAATTCACTTTCTCCCCCTGAGAGTGGGAATAGTAATGTCTGCTTTATAGAGCACTTGTTGGGACTAAATGAGAAAATATACACAGGCTTTTAGGGCAGTGCCTGGCACAGGTAACTGTTTTTCTTACTCTTTTCATACTGTGATTGATAGCACTGTGAAGAAAAGTCTGTATTATAATATATTTATCTAATTTCAGATCAAAGATAATGGCTGCAGGTAAAGCTGACCCGACCTAACTCATTAAACTGCCTCACGTTCCCCAGAACTGCCTCATCTAGTAGGAAAATGTCCATGGAGATGAGAACAGCAGTTACACATCAGAGTGCCACTCGCACTGATAAATCATGTCCCGCTGTTAAAGTCTGCAAATTAGCAGATGAAATAGCATCTTTTAGCAATGGAGCAATATTTATAAATTAAATTTATTGATACACATGGTCTGGGTTATTATTTTAAGCTTCCTCTCTAGGTATTTTGTAAGAAAATATAAGTCTTGTGTTTACTTCTGTTTGTTAATGTCTTGATAAATCAGACATTTTTAGTATTCTATCGATGGCAAAAGTCTAATTGCCTTATTGTATTCTGATTTATTTCTTTCCTTACTTTCTTTGCATCTGCAGCCCAACAAACGAGTCTCTAAAGAGATATATGTTATGATACAGTGTCAGTGAAATTAATCCTGATCAATTTTAAAGTTCACATTTTTATTTGATGACTTTCAGGGGAATCACTAAGACTGAGATTGACTTGGTCTCTTCTGTTGGTTAAATATTGTTGTTTGAAAGCACTGAAGCCAGAGTGAAAAAGGCCCACCTCGAGCTCTCGGCTCGCTTCCCTTCTGAGGCAGAGCTGCAGCAATTCCCCCTGCCTGCCTGCATGTGGGGCCAATTGTTCAAGAAGACCCTGCCGGCCCTTGCTCTGGCATCCCACAAGCCCAGAGACAACTCTCATCCTATTGAAAAGGGTAATACTGAGTCTCACTGAAAACTTACCTCTTCTCCACTCTGTTTCTCCAACTATTTGTATTTTTCTCAATAATCAAATTGTCCCAAGTCCGTGTGGTGTTCCACAGCTGACACATCATCTGCTCCTCAGGAGCGCCCAGGCAGGTAGCTGGGACAGAGGGCCCCCTGCCCCTCGCTGAGTCACAGCGCAGAACTTGGCCTGAGTCACACAGCTTGTGTGAGTCACGGGGAAGACTTCTGACAGGTGGCTAACCATTGTTTATCTGAAAAGTAAGAAATATGTTTGCACCAACATGAAGTATAATATTGAACCTGCAAAAACACTTACTAGTAAACATAATTTTAAAATGAAGTTCATAATAGTATTGAAGGTCTACTTTTTATTGCCATGACATTAAAGAAGCCTTATTTCATATTTCATGTAGTTTTATAACTACATGGATTCAAAACTCATTCAAAAACAGTTCAAAATCTCATTCAAAACGTAAATATTCTAGGGAAGGAATTTCTGTCTTCTTCTATAATCGGATCTTTTGCAGAACCCCATATCATTCATATATGTATTTTTGTGTATTACTTTCATACTGTTTACAATTTTCACTCTTCCATGTGCTACACTTATGTCTTACTTTTGTGATGACGCTTTCTCAGTCTTAAGCAGTCTTTACTCATGTAAGCTCATTCTGAAACGAGGCAAAAAACTGAGTAGTGCTTCAGAAAAAAAATTGTACATGGTATCAATACAATCTATAAATCACATCTCTGTATTATTCTCATTGCAAATTACATTTGTGTGCTTTTTTCGAATTCGTGGTTTCCGTTTTAACTTTATCTCACGCTAAGCACAAATCTTAAAAGAAAATATCACATTGTAATTAAGAAGAAAATTGAAGAGGATGCTTTCCAAAATAACACCGACTTGGTGATGAACACAATTTGATACTTATATGACCAGTGCCACTTAGAAGGGAAAATCAAAAAAGCACACAGATTTAGTCTCTACTTTCAAACTCAAAGGGCTACATACACAATTTTTGGAGGGACCAGTGCTGAAAGACACTAATTATCTAGAACATTTCTCCACAAATCCCCCTTCCTGCGGAACCATCAAAATCAAATCTGAAAGGGAACTTTGCCCAACTTTCCATCACACTGTTCATTGTTCAGCTCATTGTTCTTAGAGCAAGCCGATTCTATTTTTTCCCCTCTTTTTTTTTTTATCGTTAATGTCAAGCAAACATTTATTTCAGGTGCAAAGCCTCAGGATATGTTAGTGAAAACAGTGGCCGGGCTGTTCCACCGCTTACTGCCCACTAAGTGGGTGGGAAAAGGGTGTTGTGACCCTCTTACCCTTCCCACCAGTCTCCCTAACAGCTTTGGCCTTCGGGTCAGCTCAATTTCCCCTCCACTGAGTGGCCATTACAGGGCCTGCTCGGTGATAAATGCTTTCTGTGAGACACTGCATTGCCGGCAGCTAGCGCCAGGGAAGTCTGCCACCGGGGCCGGCCAGACGCACAAACGCTCGCTGGCCCGCTATGGGCTGGTTACCTAGCAACGTGCCTGGCCTCACCAAAATGAATAGACCCACAAACAAAAATGAAAAGGAGATAAAACGAGTCAAAGTACAAGGGGCTAGGAGGTTAATATTCCTCTCTCCGATAACTTCGTTTGGGAGAATTGCATTTTAACCTTTGTGTTCCAAGCCTTAGGTGGAGACATGTTAGAAATTAAATTAGGCCCCATTTGTATTTTTAGAAAAGGGTTCTCTGATGCAGAATTTGCTTTCCCCTCCCTATCCTCGATCTGTGACCTTTCTCTTATGGTGAAGGGGAAGCTTCCATCCTAGACAGGTCCACAGACAGGTCTATAAGCATTTTGCTGTGTGGCTTTAGGCAGGTAGCTTGGGTACTCTGGCTCAATTTCCCCGTCAGTAACAACAGACGGCAGAGGTGACTTATTAAACATGATGAGAGATAGGGTGAGCTCTAATGTGTTAGGCAGGTGAGAGAGTGTCTCTCATTTTTTTTAAACTGTAGCACAACTCTTTCTTTACAGCTAAACCGGGATGTTACCTTACTGATGAGTCAAACAAAAAGCTCAGTTAAATAAACAACTTTTAGTTTTGAGGTTCAGAGTGACTCCTAAATTATTAGGTCATTTTGATGTGTGTGTGTGTGTGTATGTGTGTGTATCTATAATTTTGAGTACCTAATAGGTGCATCAGGTGTTGTATGGGTCCATTATAAAGGATGTACTATTCTTAGGTGAAAATAGATTCCTCAATAACATTTACAAGACATTTGAAGTACTTACCAGTCCAAGGATCAAGGTGTCTTGATACTTCTACCCAGTAGGGACAAGAATAAGCAGAAATGCAGATACATTGTTCATAAAGCTTGCCAATTTCCTTCCTGGCATCCTACTTCTTGCTGGCACAGGTCAGGCCACATCTCACCTCTCACGATACAGATTTCCAGAAAAAGCAGCTCATGAGCATTTCTGCCTGTGGCACAAGCAGTACCCTGTGTCTTGGGTCTGCTTCCCTATTCCACATTTTCATCCAGAAAATTCCTCCTCCTTCCGTAAGATCCAGATCCCATTACATCTTTTCTGCCTCCAGGCAGAGCAGGCGGATCCCTCCCAGATGCAATCCAGGCCTTTCTTACAGATCATTGTCTGCCTTTGAGCAAGTCCTTTGCTTTGTCCAGCCTCGTTGGTACAATGGTGTAACAGTGCCTCCTTCACAAATCTGTTAGGAGGAGTAATGAGTTCTTAACAGAAAGTGCTGAAAACTGAATATGCACTGTCATAAGCAACCTACAAATATTAACATCATATTACTGCTTTTTTAAATTTCAAGTCCAAAATTCGTGCAGTGGTCACTGTACACATACTTACACTGCCCTCCTTGCGCTTCTGCCCACAACCCACACATAGCTTGAACGATAAAAAATCTGGAAGGCAGGCGCCTGTCTTTGCTAACTCTGCCTCTCTTGTGAGGGACATACTATTAGCTTTATAGTAGGACTAAATGAAGGTTTACTATCTCAGCAAATGAATAAATGCATAATATTTCTAGAACTACATGGGTAAGTGAGGAATTTTGTGCTCTTTATAGTTAATTTTCGTTTCTCTTTCTCTTAAGATTTTTTTTTTTAACTTGTAAGGCAGAGTGATAGGAGAGATGGGAAAAATCTTTCATCCTCTGATTCACTCTCCATTTGGGAGGAATCGCCCAGATTGGATCTGGCTAAAGCCAGTGGCCTAGAACTCCAGCTGATCTCCCATGAAGGGACAGAGGCCCAAGTAGTTGGGCCATCTTCTGCTGCCTTCTTAGGCACATTAGCAGGAAGCTGGATTGCAAAGAGAGCAGCCAGGACTAGAACTTGCGACAGGATGCAGATGTTACAAGTGGCAGCTTTACCCACTGTGCCATAATGGCAGCCTCTCCTTTCTCTTTAAAACAAACTTTTCATATCCAGTAAACTTTTCTCATGAGATTTTTGGCTTTAGGATGCTCAATAACACGAGTGTTCTTTCCTCTTGCTTCCACTCTTACTGCAAAACTACCATAAACTTCCTTTTATTACACAGGCTGAACATGAACACTTGAATTTCAGAGTCACTAGAAAGCTCCTGTAAAGTGATCGTACTATTTTTTGTTACACAGCTGTTAGATTTAGCTTCACTGTAGATTGCTTGTAAACTTTACGGGGTTCAATTTCTAAGCCAGCTCTCTGATTTCTCACTTACTTCTCTCTTGTGTTATGAGAAACAGAATCAGTATTATGTCTTAAAAAATAGAAAGAATATGCTTATTTATCTATCTGCTGCAAAAACTCATGCTGAGCACCAATCATTACTTTTAAAGGAGTCACAAATTTGTCACCTGGCCTTGGAATAAGATTCCAGGGGGCAGGACTCTGCAGATTCCACCTTATTTTGATAGGTGTGAGGCGTTAAAAAGAGGTCAAGTGAAGTGAGAGCAGGATGGGCATGTGGGTGTTGTTTCCAAACAAAGATAAATCACTTCCCAGCAGAGATGCTATAGACGATGAAACTTCTTGGTAAACTTAAAAGCCAACATATCTGCTTTTATTTTCTTTTACCTTAAAGTAAGGCAGCTGTACTTGTGGAAAGACCATGAGCTTTGGAACCAAATCAGCTCCATTTTGTCACTTAAATAGATGGGTTCAACTGGCTGATGGAGTTAAACCTGTCTCATCCTTGTGGCCTTACCTATAGAATGGGACTCCTCCTGTTGCAGCTTTTATGGGAACAGAAGAGGCACCAAGCACCAAGAGTGCTCAGTAATTGCTAGCTCCTTTCCCAAAGCTTTCTTCCGTTCTTCCTGTTCCCACCTGAGAGCACAGCCTCCAAGTGCACCTCCCTGCAGGTTTCCTCTCTTGTCGTCATCATTCCAGCTCCACGGATGTGATTCCTTCTTGAGACTGTCACTCCACAGTCCTCTTTTTCTTTCAGCTCCCTTTGAGATGCTTTAGATCATCCAAAAGACTAAGGGCCTGGGGAGAAGGGCATACCATGGAGAGTACCGGAATTGTACAAATAGTTAGCTGATCGAGTAGCTATGTAATGGGGGAGCTGAGCTATGGCTCTTTGGCCCCCAAGCCTATCCTTTCAACCATACTCCATATCTTTCTGCAGGGATGGAGGATTGTGTGGGGACAGTCAGTTGGCATTAGAAAGGCCACTGTCCTTGGGTGCAGGCAGGTAGAATCTGAATCACCATGGGTGACCACTGGAGCCTTCCATGGCCCTCACTGCAGGTGTGTTTGAGTAGCAATGATGGAGGTAGGCAAGGTCCTCACCTTCATACGGTCTACCTCGTGTCCCCCACCAATCATCAACCTCTTCATCCACAAAATGAGACTGTGACACCACTTCACCCTACCATGGAAAAAAATGAAATTGTCTTAAGAAAATAGTAAGCCTTCCTTTGCATATCAAAAGTTTAATATTTGTTATCTCATCTCACGCCCTCAATCACTTTCATGCTGTTTTACATATCAAGAACCTGAGATCATTACCCAGGTCAGCCAAGAACCAACTCTGAGCTCATGCACGTGTTCCCCACTTGGATCAGCCGAGGGGAGGCAGCTGGCAGAATGGGACCACATTGTAGCTGGGGCTCTGTGTGCTGTTGGTCTTTTTCCTCCTCCCCTGCTCTCTTCCCTCTTCCCCCTGCTTCATGTCTTCCTTCTCGCCCTAACTTTTAGAGGTCCAAGTAGTGAGAACATGAAAATGGGACAGTAGGGAAGGCAAACATGGTGAACTTTACCACTTTTCCTAAGGAGCCCTGCAGCCAGTCCTCATAGATGTTAAGTCTCCCAGAAATGAGTTCCTGACTCCCCAGACTCCAGTGCATAGGGAAAAAGACTCTGAAATTTTGTTTGTGAGCTTTTAGTGATTTTCATCTTTCTTCCTTTCTTGGTTTCCATTTTGAAATTATTTCCTTGTCCTATGCCCAAGGTAATGAATGAACTTACACTGATTACAAGGTCATGATTCCATCCAAGGGCTTGGATGTTGCTGTTGCTGTTGCTGTCAGTGACTTGAGCAAAGCTCCTGGGCTTAGAACTCATCAGTATTTTGATGGAGATTTGGCTTGGAAATCAAGGACTAATTGTGCTGGACGCAGTGCATATGTTGCCCCAGGGAAAAGCAACTTGAGAATTGCTTGCTGTCTGTGAATGAGCACCACTGATAGGCTCCCAGGTCTGGCACCACTATCAACAGGTGAGTTCAGAAAATGTTTTAGCAGCTGAAAATGAAAATGACTTGCATGCAGAATGGATCTTGAAAAGAAAGCTCTTTATGCCAAAAAATTATCTTTCATTGACCCTAATTGACTTCTTCACAAGGTTTCTGGGAACTGAATCAGTAACCACAAAATGAAAACACAGAAATGGAAAGCTCAGGACTTGGAAAATACACACACTATATCTATTAACTGGGACCTGGCTACCGGCATTTAACAACATCTTGGTTACATAACCATTATTTAATCCTTCTCACAATAACCCTGCACTCCTGCAGTGGGTATGATGAGCTCCACCTTACAGCAAAGAGAAATAGAATCTGGAAAGGTTACATACCTTGCCTGAGACCTCTCAGTCAGGAGATGGGCTTTAGGGTTAGATCTGGTAACTCCAAGCCATTGCTATCTCCCTGTGCTGAGCATAGAAAGCAAAATTACAATAGTTGGTCTAGATGGCAATGGGGAGAAGAGGGAAGGTCTGGTGAACAAGAATGAGATTGCTTTTAGGAGCAATGATAGGAGTTTAGGAGCAGGTGTACCAGGTAAAGCATTGGAAACTTTGGTTATAACTCCAGGGAATGGATGAAGGGAGGAGCCCCAAACATAAGTCTATTGAGAGCAAGGCAGCTATGGCAGTCCTTGGCAGGTGATGCAAACAACACTGCAATTCAGAATATATAAGAAATACTTAGAGATGGCCAGCTGGGATCTAGTTATCAAGAAGGCTACCCATAGCTATGGGATATTGAAGGAAAGCTAAGACCCAAGTTATTGTCTTCAAGGAGTTCACAATGTGAAAGTGGGGGGAAGTACTTGTGTGCTTTATACTGGGGAAGGTTGTCTGCAAGGCCATCTGGGAAAAGTGAGAGGAGAGTGATGCAGACCAACTCTGGCTGTTGACTCTCCATTCCATGCCCAGCTGTCCCTCAGAGCATGGCACTTTTCAGGGCTTAGAAGCCCTTCATGGACCCTTCCTTCCTTCCCTCTCCTCCCTGCTCTCAGCAGTCGCTTTCCCTGCACACCACCCAGCGAATCACTTTCACTCTTCTATGTCCACAACATGGCTGATCGCTGCCTTCAGGTCTCCAGGGTCTTGACACTGTCCTTTAGGACAAGGAGATCCCGCTGAGAACTTCTGACATCACAGAGAAGTATCAAATCTTGAAGGCTGGGATGAGATTTATCTTGTTGTCCCACCACATCTGGTATGGTGTCTGGCATAGAGACAGCACTCAAACATATCTGGTAAGTCAATCTGTCATGCTTTTGTCACTCAGCATCAAGCACAGCATTGGGAACTATCTGCAGGAACAGGCATTGTTCTAAAGCTTTACATGTACTAGAGTAACATGTTTGTTACTCATGACCACATTGTGGAGTGGCAGCGATCATCACCCCCAATTTACAGGTGAGCAAATGGAGGCACAGACAGACCTAGGTGACCTGGAACCACAGACTCCTCTTATCCACTATATTGTACTGTCGCAGGAGTACTTTACAGGAGTGAAAGTATTCAGATTACTGTCATTTTCCCTAGTCTTGTATTGAAGGAATTGGAACTTTTGTATAATTTAGTTTTAGACATGCTTTTATTTATTTTAAAGGCAGAGAGAAAGAGAGATAGAGACACACAGCAAGTCAAGTTTCCGCCTATGACTTTGCTCCCCAAATGTCTGCAACAGTCAGAGCTGGACCAGGCCAAAACCAGGAGCTAGGAGCGCAATCAAATTCTCCTAAGGAGACAGAGACCCAAGTATGTAAGCCATCACCAGCAGCCTCGTAGATTCCTCACTGGCAGGAAGCTAGAGTCGAGTGTTAGAGTCTAGACTTGAATCCAGGCTCTCAGATGTGGGTCTTATCATTCCTGAATACTCCATAGCTATGGGTAGCCGACACATATCTTAACTGCCTGATATTACCATAGTTTGGTCTAGGCCTGAGGGAAGTTGTTCATAAACGTTGGCTAAAGGAAGATACAACTCAGGACTGAAATGGATGAAGATATCACTATCCTTTTCCAACAAGAAAAGTAACCAAAGGGGCTTCCAAAACCATGTGACATCAAAGCTGGAAGCCCCCTCTTTGGAAGTTGAAATGAAGAGGCCTTTATCTGATTGTATGTGCGTTGGATACTGACAAAACAGTTGGATACTTGGCTGCTGGGGTCATTCATACATGGCATCTGCTGTGGTTCATCCCTGAGCTCCAATGCCTGTGAGTGAGAAAGCCCAGGTGGATCATGCCACTCTGAGGAGACTGGGTGCTATGTGAAGTATTCAAAGGAGAGAAAAGGGCCTGAATAACAGTCTACACTGATGGGAATTCCACTCATGGCTATGGCAGATACAAACATCCCTGTCTTGCTTGCCAGTATGTGCAGCAGACTAGTCCAGTCTTCCCACATCCCATTCAGCTCTCATTCATGTCAATGGGCATTGAAGCAGAGTTCAACCCAACCAGCTCCACTATCCATCCCACACACATTACTGGCAAGCATGGGAATCAGGAGAGGGGGAGAGCCAGGTGGGGGTTATTGTGGGTCACTCCAACTAGACTGCAGCTCCCACTAGTTTATGTGAAGGTCAAATGTGTGCTGGGCAGAATCAGGCTGGACTGCAACACCCATTGGTTCCAATGGAAAACAGTGCTGGAAAAAGAACCAACCCCGCAATTGCAACCATCAGCTGATTGGGGTGATGCACTGCACTGGGCCCTGTACTTGCAAGTACATACAAGAACCTGGTCTGGGTTCACCTCAGACAAAATTTATTTTGGGATCTCCCCAACTGAACTGCCAGACTCAGAACCCATGGTCTGCCATGGAATGCAAGTGCCAGAGCCGAGCCTCCTCAGAGGCTCAGGCAAAGCAGTGGAGAGCATAACCAGGTGCACATGGAGGATATGGCAGTCCATCAGAATCTGCAAAGGATACCTGGCATCACAACTGAGGACAGAACAAATCAATCAACTATCCCAGCCATATGTTGGCAGTGAAAAACTGGGCAAACGGAGACTCTAAGATGGACTATGTCAATCAATGAATTCTGCAGTGACCTCACTGTGCTTGGAATGGTGAAATTGGCAGCAATTCATAACTGTTGAACTATCAAAACCACTTGAGCAGGACCATCAGAGTATGCCCCACATTGGGGATCTGGGGTGGGTGGGAGACTGGGTGGGGCTTCTCCCTTTTTCTCCCTTTTTGCCCCAAATACAGGAAAAAAAAAACAATGTGGAAATAATAGTCTTACCCACTTAAAAAAAAAGAGGTTAAAATAAAACTCAAGCAAAACTGAAAAAACAAATATCCCTGTCTTCAAGGTGTGCTACTTCACTGCATGCTAGTCGCCAGATGAACAACACAAGCTTTTCCCAGGAAGTCCATTCTAAATTGTTTTTGTTCCCAATGTATGCATTGTTGAAACAATGTATGCATGTTGAAACAGTAAAGTCCTAGGGGCTGCCTCTGGGGCCCAGCAGGTGCTCATTGCCTCCCCACAGACTCCCCATCCACATGCCTTGCCCCTCACCTCCACACTCTGAAGATAGCCTACTACACCTCTGTGTCTCGGCCCGAGGACTTGTACAGATCACAGAAGCGTGTTTGATCTGTGAAGAGAGTAAGGCAGAAATGCTGCAAGGCCTGTGCCTCCAGGAGAATCCCCCAATGAGCAATACAGGGGCAGCTGGTGCACAGATACCCCAGCTTCCTAATTCATCTGTGGGTCCCATCCATGGGACTGTGCAGGGCATGTTCCATGTAGTCTCCATCCAGAGGAATGGCTAACTTATTTGATA
The DNA here is from genome assembly GCF_017591425.1 of Ochotona curzoniae. Taxonomy (NCBI): domain Eukaryota; kingdom Metazoa; phylum Chordata; class Mammalia; order Lagomorpha; family Ochotonidae; genus Ochotona; species Ochotona curzoniae. Next base: position 4,330,046 of record NW_024465649.1, read on the forward strand.
ACACATTCCTCTTATTTCTCATTTCTCCTCACCCACTAACACTCTAAGGGATCATCTCCCAAACAAATAGCCCGCACTCAAGTGCTTGTCTCATGGCCTACTTCTAGGGAAACCCAGACTTCAACAGCTAAGCCCCAGGCAGATGGAAACCGTGAAGGTGGCCTCTCGCACCAAGATGTTCACAATCAAGAAGATGAAGAAATGGTTACTGATATGTGAAAAGTGTGTGCAGAGGAAATTACACACTCTAGAAAAGAATCCTGGAAGACTTGTACTGTGGTGTGGGGAAGTCAGACTGCACAAGAAGGGAAGCATTAGGAGTTGAGGGCAGGCCTTCAATTTTCACATGTCACAAACTTAATTCCTTACTGCAGCAGTGTTGAGCGTCAGGCCCCAAGGGAGGTGTTTGGGTCGCAGGGATGGAGCTCTCATGTTTGGACCGAGGTCTTTCTAGTGAGAATGAGTCAGCTGTTGTAGGAGTTCAGTCTTCTCTGGTCTCAACCGGGTTTCAATAAATGTGCTGAATGAATGGATTGGTGAATGATGACTGTGAGGTGAGTGCCCTGTCTCCTCTTTCAACTTCTGGTCCTGTTATGCAGCAGCACAAGGCTCTCACAAAATGCTGTCCCAAGACTGTGCAAGCCCCAGCCTCCAGAGCTATCATCCTAAACAGACAGCTTTCCTTGAGAGCCTTGCCTAGGCTCAGGTGTTCTGTTATAGCAACAGCAACATCGTCATCAACAACAAAAATAAGCAAACTAAATCACAAGATGTGTTAATTGCTCCAGTGATAAGTTTCAGGTTATAAGATGGCCTAATATTTGGAGAATAAGTGATCTATAAAGCAACACATGTATTCATACAGTTGTAGCAACACCATAAAATGAAATTTTCAGTAAGTCGGTATTTTAGATCCCTAGTGGTTTACATTCTGAGACAACACTACTTTGATGTATGTGTGTTGTCTGATTGCTGAGCACCAGGACGCCTACAGAGCAGCTCTGCGCATGCAGCCAGCGAGGCTGTGTACGCACACCTACATTTGCACTCCAGAAGCTCTTGACCTGTGTGCCTATCCCAGGGCACTATCAAGATTGGCTTACATAATGCTCCCAATTTTCATCAAGTGTCCTCAGTGATGCTTTCCATTGTTTCCTTTGCTGCTATAAACTAGTTCTTTATTGTACAATTGTGTGTGCTCCCTATTTTCCAGGTCTGAAACTAGACCCTAAGCTCCATGAGTGTTTTCTTCTGTTTTCTTCATCTTTACATGTGGGTACAACGCGGTGCTTGGCATGTAATAGGTATTGGTAAATACGTTGAATGAGTGTGTTGTTGAATGGTCACAAGACTACAGCTCCTGATAAAGAAAATGATGACCTTAAGAATCACTGTATTACTGGTCCACAGTACATGGCCTGACCTTGCTACTATCAGATGTGTATCAGAGTCCAGTGCTTAAGAATATTACGTAGTTATGGAACCAGCTTTGTGGCACAGCAGGTTAAGCAGGATGAGATACCCCTATCCCATATGAGTCCTGCTTGCTCCTCCAATCCAATTCCCTGATGGTGTGCCTGGGAAAACAGCACAAAAGGGTCCACATGAGAATTGCAGGCTCCTGGCTTTGGCTTGGGTCGATCATAGCAGTTGTAGAAATTTGGATAGTGAAACAGTGGATGGAAAATCTCTCTCTCTCTCTCTCTCTCTCTCTCTTGCTCTGCGTAACTATGCCTTTCAAATAAATAAATAAATCTTGAAAAAGAAAGAGTCTGTGAGAGGAGGCATTTTGGGCCCATTTTTTTTCTTTATTTTTCTTCTTTTCTTGGTTGCCACTTTTCCTCAAATAGAAAATAATTTTCATAGCACAAGTACTCACCATAGAACCCTGTGTCAATCATACATCCTGCTTCTTTGCCTGTGTTGGTCAGATCCCAGGCACTACTTTAACCACATCATTAGCCCTAGAACAGGGCTGGAACTAGAAGCCAAGTAGACGTGAAGTACAGCAGCCACTGCCAGCATAATTACCCAAATGAGAGCCTGGCCAGACTGCCCAGCATAGCCTCTCCATTCCTCTCACAGATCCAGCTTTGACAGGTGGTAAGGTTACTTTCAAACAGGAGATAATCTTTCTCCAAAGGGTGAGTTGCTAAATATCCAAAAGTCAAGCCACACTACACAGCTCATTCCCAGATGCAGCGGAAACAGCTCACTTCACCGTGTGCTCACAGCAGCTTCAACTCAAGTCTTTTCTTTGCTACACACCTATCAGAGTGGGGCTTTTTTGATATCTACTGATCTCTCTTGGGAAATTATGGGCTTGAGCTCAAAGATCATAATCCAAACCCCTATCTCCCAGCTTATTCTCAAATAAATACTCCAAGAATATCCATGGTGTTTATGATAAGGACATAAGACACTTAGTTTTATGTTTCTTACTTAACCTACCCTGATAGTAAAATAGCAATCATAGCATTAATAATAACAATAATAATAATAATAACTGTTAAACTCTGCATGCATTTTCTCATTTAACTCAGAACCTCCCCCATGAGGTAGATATGATATTCATTGCAATAACATAGAAGAAATGAAGTTTAACTTGTCAAGTAATTTGTCCAAGATGACATGGCTATTAAATAGCACAGCCAAGATTCAAACCAGATGATTCTAGACCCTCTGTCCATAATAGGACATGAAAGGACAAAATTCCTTGGGAGATTAGACAGCCATACCCATTGTCATTGGAGTCACTAAAGGACACAGCTTCGTGCGGGAGGCTCTTTGCTCAATGATTTTATATGGAAGTTGAAGGATGTAACAATGAAAAGGAGGTTAAGGAAGTAAAACCCTAACTGCTTATTGCTTGTAAGGAAATCTATTAATGTGTTTTATGACTAATGGTGGATAAATGCAATACCTGGGTAGAGAAGAACCTTGAAGACCAGTCCTTAATCTTTTTACAGTAGCAAACCATTATCTCCCAAATGTCTACCAGAATGAAAACATGAAAAAACTTCTGGTTTTTTTTTCACTTTAATATTTTTTCATTTTATTTGAAAAGCAGAAAAAAAGGAAAGATAGAGATCTTCCATTCACTGGTTTGTTCACAAGGTGTCCACAATAGCTACGGCTGAACCAGGTCAAAACCAGGAAATTGGAACTCAATTCAGGTGTACCCCCGGGTGGCAGAGACTTGAGCCATCACCTGCTAGCTTCCAGGGTATGCATTAGGAGAAGCTAGAATTAATGGCGGAGCTGGGACTCAAATTTAGGCATTCTGATATGGGGATGTAGGTTCTCTGCCCGGAAGGTTGACCACTATGCCAACACCTTCCCCATTGTTTTTGTATTAGTCATATTAGGTCAGATTTTACTGAAATAACAAATAACCCACAAACAATTCCTTTCCTACACTGTCTGCTTGCCCTAGCTCTACGGCTGTTGATTGTTTTCCTCAGAGATGTGAGTTGATGTAACCTGGAAAGTCCTTGGTTGCCAGACAGTGGAAGGTAAGTTGGCAAATTGCTCACCTATTTTTAAGGTTAAATGTAACACTTGTCACTTTTGTTCATTCTTCATTTCTTAAAGCAAATCATACATCCCAAGCTAACTGAGAGAGAGAGAGAGAGACAGAGAGACAGAGAGAGAGACAATTTTGAGGGGATATTTGCCAATAATGAGAAAAGAATTGAAATATTGATAAATAGCATTTATGGCTCCCATGTCAAACTCTTCAATCCTACTCAACGAGGTTAATTAAGAACAGATAGAACTGCTCACTTAATAAAATTCCCATAAATCTTGATTATTTCAAGCAAGTGATAGCCTAATCTACCAGATGTTTACTTCGGTCAGTGTTTATTGATTGGTCTGTCCTACTTAGCCATGACTTGATGAGGGTATTGAGTAGTCTTATTTGTCTTAGATTGCTCATACAGTCCTAAAAGTATGAATAAGTGATTCAAAACGTAAGTGAATAGTGGAATTAAAAGATCATTTTCATGCAAAACAAACTTGAAATTCATGCAGTTTTAACAAAACACACATCTTTCAAGAATGGTTTTGAAGACACTTTATATTCTAGTCTATTAGGGCTGTCAGAACAAATATTGTACTCTGAATGGCTTCAACAGAAATTAATTTTCTTATCATTCTATAGGCTACAAGCTCGGCCACTCACCTGACCCCTCCCCCCAAACCACGGTGCCAACATGGTGGCCTCCCAGTGAGGACTCTCCTCTTGACTTGCAGACAGTAATCTCACTGTACTACATGTGGCTTTTCCTTGGAGCAAACACATAGAGAGAGGATGAAGTGCTGCTGCCACTAATGAGAAGGTCTAGGCCTATCAAATCAGGATCCCATCTTGTGACCGCTCATTATTTGCTTGCTCTGAACAGGAAGACACTGGAGTCTGAGCTTCAGCATATAATTGAAAGCCTGATTGCAGGGGTGTGGTGGGGTCTGTTGCAGGGATACAAACATTTAGTTTGCAAGCTCATGTTTCAAAGTTGTTTTGAATAGATGGGTAGATGAATGGATGATTCCAATTACCCAAGAATCCTTTAGGGCCTGAGCCCTTGTGCTGTTTTCACCTTCCTCTCCCCACAGGTGCAGCATTCTGCATTCTTTCTACAATCTGAAAGAGGCAGTTGGACAAGCTACCTGAGCACATCCTTTATTCAGACGTCCTGCATCCTCTCAAAACTGAACTAGTTGCTTCCTCTTCTTCTTCTTCTGGAATGCTGATCTCACTAGGTTAGTGCATTCATCACAACTAGTTAGAATGTTTTACACACCTAAGATTATCTCCGTATTGATCCATGGTCAGGGACTGGTAGCTGTGAATAGCTGGTACCATGTGTACAGGTGCTCAAAATGATTCAGGCAAGAAATGAATGTAATATCTCCCTTCTACTGGGTGCATGCAAGTACATGAACTTCCATATTTGATTTGTAATTTACCCATAAGGCTTTGCTGTCAGTAACAGTGGGAAGATTAGGACACTCATCATGGTTGTCATTAAAGCACATTCCAACTCAAAATGTCTTGATGTCTCATCTTGGCCAGTCTTGCTATTCATCTTGGCTTGATTCATACTCTTTTAAGTTGTCTGTCTGGTACTTGGAGGCTAAGTGATGTCTCTTTGAAATCAAGCAGTCTCCCAGGATGCCAGGGAACACACCTGTTCACCACAGGGTCCCACAGACCAGCATGAAGTGTACACAAACAAGTGCTTGCTAACGATGTGTTAGGTAACTGAATCGATTCACAGCTCTCTACAGATATAAATTTCAGAGCATCATTTTAACATAATCTAGGACCAGAAGTGGCAAGGATCACAGTGCCATAAAGCCTTAACTTGGAAGGTATTTATATTTCATATCCTTGGCCTTAATTCCAAACCTTTGTTTCAGAATCACTGAGAAGATATGGACATTTCTTCAACACTGCCTATCTGGGAATAGACAGCCAGTAGCAGCTCAACCTGCAGTAGCACAGATGATGTGGACAAAGGCTAGAGGGAGAAAGCAATTTAGCTTTGACTCTCTGTCTCATCACCAGTGAGATCCTGAGTAAGACACGCCAACTCTGAGCCCTAGTCTCCTCATTTTCATATTTGCCCCCATTATAGGAATTCAATAAAGTATGGTAAACTGAGACAAAACACTCCGGAGTTAACACTACTCTCTCTAGCTAAAACTGGTATTTCCTTCATTTGCTTTCTAACTCAGTAAATGTTTATTGGACACCTCAGAAAAATATACTCTGAAAAACAGTTGCTTTTAAAAATAGCAGGGAGGAAAGTAGTTTCATGGAACAGCAGGTTAAACTGCAGCATGTAACATCAGTAACCTGTGTCAGAATGCTGGTTTGAGCTTCCAATCCAGCCTCCTGTTAATGTGCCTGGAATCATGTGGAAACAGGGTGGGGTTCCTGGCTCCTGGTTTTTGCCTGGGCCAGTCCTGGCTGTTGTATATATTTAGGGAAAAAAACAAGGGTTGGAAGCTCTCTTTCAACTCTGCCTTTCAAATAAGTAAATCTTCAAAAAATAAATAAAAATAGTAGGAGCTGAGAGCCTCTTCGGTCTATTTAGTGACAAAGATGAAAAAAATCTCTTTTTCTGCCAAAGACCATTTAGATGTTTAAAACCATCATTCATAGGCCACACAAAATTATCAACTTAAAATCAGGCTGTTGTACATTTATTAAATTTGGAGTCCCATCAGCAGTGACCTTGGCAGGGCCAGGCCAAATGGCTTCATAGGCCTGATTATGAATTGGACATTTTCCACTCACATAGCAGCCTATAAAATCCCCAATACAATATCTAACATCTTGACTAAGTTCTTCGCCTCTTTGCTACCTTGTAAATCCTTTTCCACTAGCCCCCTGGCTTTTGCCTCCATGACTCCTCTTAGTCCGGTTACTCACTCATTCATTCATCGAACTATTGTTGAAAATACACACTATGCCAACACTGGGTTAGGCTCTTGAATAGATATAAGTGTGTCATTAAGAGACACAGCAGACTAGAGAGGGTGGGAAATAACGTGACCTTTGCAATGGGAAGGGCAGAGGATTTGTTGGGAATACAAAAGAGTATCATGAATAAACACAGAGTGAGAAGAGCTTTTTGAAGGAGGTTCATCTAAATAAATAGCAAATGGAACCCAGAGGATGAGTATAGGCTTGGGAAAGTGTTCTGGAAATGATGAAGGGTGTGATGGGGATCCAGAGATGACAAATGCATTATTTGCAGCTGATGCACATGAAATTGTTGCTGTTCAGTTGACTTTAAGTTACAAAAAAATTGACATTTGTATATGATTCACCCAAATAGGCAAGTCTGGCTAGTGTCTATGTGGGTACAGCATACTATGATATGTACCTGTTGGTGACTGCACACAAAAGGTCATGTGCCTTGGAGATAGGAAAGTAAGCAAGTTATGAGACCAGAGAGGCAGGCAGAGGTTCAATCGTGAGCAACTTGCAGGTGTGTCAGGGCAGTGGGCAGCACAGAGGCTTGGGGGCAGGGGACTAGCCCCTGTGACTTGTAGCCTTCAGTGGACGACTGACTGCAGTGCAGAGTGGTGGCCATGTGGAGTGGGCCAGTGGGTATCCCCACCCCGCTACATTCCTGTCACCATTCTGGCTTCTGGGGGTTGCACCCATCCCCCTGTTGTGTGTGGGGTCCATGCTGTCCCTCACCTCCCTGGCATCACCACAAGACACCCAGCATCCGGTCCCGGAACAGTCTCTGAATTGTCCCCCTAACTGGGCCGACTTCCGCTAACAGAGGGATCCAAAAGCAGAAGAAATCAATAAATCTTGGCATTTTCAGAGTGTTGGGGATGTCATTTCAACCAATGCCTCCTTCTTCTGTTCTATTGTTGTAACAATAATAAAGGGCTGATTCAGACCCAGTCTGGAAGTCCCAGAATCCACCCTTTCACTTGCTCCCTGGGAGTCGACAGTGCCATTCCTTGTCTATGTGGAAGGGTCTCCTACCATCACCTCCATCTCTGAGACCCAGGCCTGGGTTTTTTTCCCTCTGGCATCTGCAGAACACGGCTCTGTCAAAAGAAGGCGTGAGCCATCTTATTTAGGCAGAAAGAGAGGCCGAAGCACCTGCCTTCTGCGCACAATGCAAGTTCAGTGGCTGCTTGTGTGGAACAGAAGTTGTGGAGTTCTGCGCAAACCTGAAGCAGGTGTGCGGGTGTCCGTGTTCTCTGTGGGAGGCCCGAGCAGCCGTGGCAGCCGCCTTTCCTAGCTGCTGGGCGAAGCCGCCTAATGACCTGGCCCCCATCGGCTGGCTGTTGGCAGAGGCAGCGTGTGGGTCTGCACGGCCCTGGCAGCCGCCACGTGGAGGGTGAACCCCATGGCCTCTTCAGTCTATTTAGCAGGCTCTGAGATGTGTAAGTACATTATCTGCAAGGCTGGTAAAAGAGCGCTTGGGGAGGGTTTGTGGGTCTGTGGAAAGGACAAAGAAAAATGTTTTCTAATAAATTATTCACCATCTCACAATCCCTTTTGGGCAGAGTGTGGCTCCGTTTGCCCCGCACTGCTCGGCGTTTCTTCCCCTGGCGTTCAGATGCACAGATTCTCACCTCCAGAGAGCAGCAGAGATCTCGGGCAGGCTGCTACAGCTAATGGTGGCAATTAATAACTTGTCATAATCCCGAAGATGAAAGGGAAGGCTCCCGAGCAGCAGGCGGGTCGTGGAGCGGCTCGGAAGCAAATGAGGTGCAGGTGTGGCCACCGCCCAGCTCTCAGCTCGCCCCCCTCCCCCGGCGCAACCCGGTGCCAACCCCCAGACCTTGAGCGGACCTGTGTGAGCTACCGGGCTCGGCTTCCAGGAGTGCTCACCGACCCGGCCTCCCGGACCCTCAGGGCGTTCACCCGGTGGAAGAGAAAAGCCTGTAAAGCCACAGTAAATCGCGACACCGAGCCTTGCAAACACTTCGCCTTGTCATGCAGCCAACGCGGACAGGCCCAGCTTGCCCGGGCTTGTCTTTGGGTTTTTATTCCAGACTTGGTAACAAACCGCAAACCACCCCCTTGCACACAACGTGTGTTCCTCTCTGCCCCAAGATATCACTCCCCTACCCCGGTCCTGCTCCAAGCGCTACACCTTTTCCCAGGAGAAGGTAGTGAACACACTAACAGCAAGCTGCGCCCCATTTGGGCTGCTCTCAGTCCCCGAAGAACTGCAGGACGAGCCAGCAGGATTAGTTAAAGAGTCAAACAAGAATCACTGGAGTCCAGACAGTTCGCCTTTTCTCTCCTTTCCATTCCTGCGGCTCAGTTCTGCTTGAAATGAACCAAGTTTACAAATCTCTTCTGGTTTGTACACTCCTATTATGCATACGAGGTGATGCATTTGTAACTGTCACACAAGTCAGGGTGATACAGCACTCTCATCTGACCCTATTCATTTAAATGGGTGCGTCTTGATGACATTGATTCATGTTATAACTTATATCCATGCATTATAATCTTTATGTGTCACCCAACTGGTTATTTCTACTACACGGCAAGGGGGGCTGGGTGAGATGCAGCAAATGATGCTGGGAAGGCTTTCAGAGTGCTTTGAGCAATATGAAGTCCCTATAAACCCAAAGCTTCCTCGATAAGTTTATTATGTGTCCCCTCCTGGAGAGCAGGCTATTTACATGCCGAACCGACCTGGGCAGGTGTCTTTGGCTGCAGGTAGTTGGCTGGCTAACTTATTCATATTTGGAGCATGTGTGCCCCAAATGCATATTGCACCAAACTAAGGGGGGGTAAGTAAACATGATTATGCATGCATGTAAGTCTTTATCAAGGTGGGGTTAATAATGTTTTAAAGCAGAACTATTTCTCATGAAAATAGCTGCTCTTAATAGCCTCTGTCTCTTTATTGTGCTTCTTACTGAAACATAAATCACTAATATGTTTTCAGCAGCAAAGTACTCTCTTTTTCCATTGTATTCACAGATTTAGTGGCATTTCAAATAGATAAACACAAGCAACATCTATCAACACTACAAAAAGGGCACCTTAATCAAAGCTCCGGGTCCCGGGTCTCAGCATCTCCATTTACCTTGAGATAAATCCATTGGTGTGACCACCACTGCACCGGGTGACAAATCACCCCAGCCCGCCGAGCAGCGCAAGGGCTTATTGGCCTTCCTTTAAGTGGTCTTACCCTTCAATGAAAAGGATGGGGCTTGTCAAGCAGGCCCAGATTAAAGTTAGACAAAAAGAAATGATCTGTTATTAGAAAACTCCGATTGAGAATCACAAAACAGGAAAGAAATATGAATAAAAATTTCCAGGGGGAAGACCATCTGATCCCAACAGAAATTAACTCCCATTATAAGCCTAAGGTAATAGATGGCCTGCAGTTGGAACTAATGAGGATTTCAGATTAAGGAGGTGTGGGGCTGGGCTGGGGGTGTAAGCAGCTGCTCTGGGCATTGAAGTGCAGAGTTCAAAAATGGCCCAAGTTCCCGGCTTCCTGGGCTATCGATGGTTTGCGGGAGGGACAGGAAATAATAAACTCTCAGAAGGGAGGACTCACTCAGGATTGCCTGGACACTTGGACAGCGCATTCACTCCGACAGAGAGAAAGGGACACTGAGGGTGAAACGGGGAGAGTGTCTTTCCCTAAGTCCACTAACAATAGGGCTAAGGAGAGAACTGATATGAACTGTCCCTTCTAATTCTTGGTGACGCCTTTGTTTGCCCAAAGCCTAGGAGATACTAGGAGATATCCTTGCTCTGCCTCTGAATTTAGTGATCTTGATTGTTTTCCAGTTAACACTAAAGAGAAAAGGATAGAATGAGGTCTCATAGGAAGCGACAGTTCTTAGCATAGGCTTGACTTAAAGCCCGACATTCATGCAAACAGCACCAGTTTATGCTTGCACAAACGTGCCAAATACTGTGTCTACATTCTCACTTGATGAGTAATTAGCTACTCTCATCAGCATCTCCATTTTGCTGGAGAAAATTCTGAGGCTTGGAAAACTTAAGCAATTTGAACTTAAGTACAATTGAATGACAAAGGGGGGAGGGGGGAAGCTTGAGAGTTCATGCTCAGAACCACTACAGTCATATTGCTAGTCAAAGAGTTGTGTTACTTATGGGAAATCTTGCACCAAAAAACCCAAAATGTAGTCAGCAAAATATATCTCATGACCTGTTTACAAAATGGGTGAGGACTTGGATGACAGGGCAAAAGCCTCTTTTGCTCCTCAGATCCCTGCTCTGATCCCCAGATCCCAATAATAAAACATTATGATTCTCCCATGAGACAAGGACTTCAAAAGTGTGATACCATGGGTTAAATGGCCAATTCCAGAATTTCCAAAAAATACATGTGCTGGAGGAAGACATGTAGCACAAATATCCATAGAGAATGTGGGACAGCATAGTAGTGTGTACTTGAGTGTATAAGTTCCCAGGCCCTGTTATTTCCAGCCCACAGCCCAAGCCACCTCCTCTGTTTCACGTCTCGGTTGTCTCCTAAATCTAAATCTTGAGCAAGTTATGTGGCAGCTCCGGGTCCCCGATTCCTCATTGGCTAGAAAAGGAGAACTGTGCTTCCAAGGATAAAATGAGATGATGGCCTGTCAAGATCTTAGCCATTGCTAAGAAACATACACACATGACAGCTGGCCATGCCCCTAGGCTGGGCTGGGGGTGGAAGAACTGAAGGCAACCATCATCTCTTGCTTGTACAACCTCACAGGAAAGGCTCATCTCCATGAAGGTGCTGACTTACAGGTGCTAAATGGACTGTGGCCTTGCCCTCATTTGGCCCAACTCCCACTGGGTGCACAAAAACAACACTTCAACTTCAGGGTTTTGAGACAGTCACAAAGATAAACACTGAGTTATGTGGAAGTTATTGAGTATTTTATTGCTTCATTTTAAGGCCTCGTGTTACGTTGTAATGAACACAAATTCTTCAAAATGAAAGACAGGATACCTAGAACATTAGTGGCAGCACTATGGCTAAGGCAATACAAAAGAAGAATCTCAGTCCCGTATTTGAGAAAACCAGACCAACATGTTAGTGAGTTAATAGAACCATTAGAGCTGGAGAGGCAGTGAGATCCTGCACTTCCTGGGGGGCAGGGGAAGGGGGGCTAAAGTGGAAAACCAAGTACAAGGCCAAAGGTGGTGATTGTTTGATTTGCTTTGTAAGTACCTGTTGCTGATAGGATAGCATTCAGGGAGGCCATAGTGAGCGTGTGGTCCCTCATTACTTATGCAGGGAATCAAGCTGGGTGAAAGAATGTTGTGCATTTATTTCAACCTCAGAAATTTATAGCTACTAATATCGGGGGAATTGCTACATGCCAGTTACAGGTAGCCACATTGATCAATAAACAGCAAGGGCATATACTCTGTGTTTAACTAGGTAACTCAATCAGGTTTAAAAGGAAAACTAAAATGTCTATATCAACCATCGCTAATGCCTAAAAAGGCTAAAGCATACCTTATTTCATTTTTGCTTAAAGGCATTAGAATTGCAAGGCAGTGTTAGTAGATCATTACAAGCACAAGTGTTGATATATTTTACATTTGTGTTTGTGTCTAAATACCTACGGCCTTCTTGATAAACTTCAATTAATATGCTTTCAAGTGCTCTGAATGTAATTTCCTGATTAAACACATACACAAGACTCACGACCAACTCATTAATTTCACAGAGATAGAATTTTACTGTTTGTTATGCAGTTAAATGTGAGAAGCAGGGCATCCAATAATCACTTCATATTTAATACGAACAGATTTTCTTTTGACTCAGTCTAAACCGAATGTCTAGGACATAAATAAGGAGGTAGCAGAAAACTGTGGACTTCAGAATTTGTACATTGAATGAGAAACCATTTCAAAGCCACTGCCAGTCATTGGAAAGGCTGTTCCATTCTGCTTTTTCCACTGAGCAAAATCTTTCTGAGAACTCTACTTATTGTTGATAGGTTGAAGCACTTCAGGTGCTTGCCCATTGTGTATATTGCTGTCTCTCTGTCGTCTGAGCATCGATGAAGCAGTGATGGATAATACGGAGAATAATACATGATTTCTGATTGAATGCTAAGCTATAATTCAGGATTTGGGTTCTACTGACGTCACAGTGCATGAGAACAGGGCTCAAAGAGCTTTAAAGACCAGGTTGCCCTTGTACTCAGGACACACACACACAGCAATCCTCTCCAGTCTTCAGAAAGCAGCACCTGGGGGAACATTACCTCCTAGTTTAAGGGTCCCTGTCCCCCAAGAGGATAACTAGCAAATGGAGCACAGGGCCTGCAATTGGCTCCTCCTAATTCCCTCTTGTGACAGACAAATGAAATCAGTCAAATCTAGGGAGCAGAGCTGTCTCCTCTCATCATTTCCAGATGTACTTCAGTCCCAGTGTTTCTCAAATGACTCTAGTGAGAAGCATAGTCTGAAACCATGTGGGGAAAAAAAACCCCAAAAGCATAGCTTCCCCAAACTCTCCATATGCATCATTAATGTGCAGCCTCTTGGATTCATCGGGAGCATTGGCAAACACCCTCATGCCTCTCTCCAGGTGTTTCCTCTCAAAATTCTGTCCTTACTTGCAGGCTAGTATATGCAATTTATGAATCCATGTATTATTAGTTAATGTGCACTTGGGTTAAATGAGAATATTTTTGCAAATGGTTCTACATGCAATAAGTCTCCATGAGTGAAATTTTCATGAATGAAATTTCCAGTTGCTTCGTTTATCAGCAGCGTCTCGCAACTTCATTATTAGTAACTCAAGAGTGAAGACCAGAATGTGTATTTCCTCTCCAGGCTTAAAGTATTGATGGTCAACGCTAGTTAAGGTGGGATATTCTGAGACCTGAGTCTTCCCTTCTATATCTGTTTCATCTGGAGGTGGAAACCATCTAGAGTGATGTGAGTTACAAAGGAGTGACTTTCTCTTCTGGCTTGGTTTACCAGGCTAGACCTCCTATTATTGTTACTAATAATCAACCAGTAGAAAAATGAATAAGCAGCTTAATACAAGAAATCTCCAGAAAGCTAATAGAAAATGCATATGTAAAGAAATACTGCATGAATTTTAACTTTTAAAAGATGTATCCATATTTGAAAGGCAGAATAACAGAGAGGAAAAGAGAAAGATGAAGACAGAGCTCTTCTGTCTACTGATTTACTTCCCAAATGCCCACAATAGTCAGGGTGGACCAGGCTAAAGTCAGAAGCTAGAATCTCTGTTCGAGTCTCCCTGGTGGTAGTAGCAGGAGCTCAAATACTCAAACCACCATCCATTGCTTCCCAGGTACGTTAGCAGGGAGCTGGATGGGTAGCAGAGTAGCTACCCCGAATGTACCCCAATATGGAGTATGAGTGTCTCAAGTGGTGGCTTAACCTACTGTACCACAACACCAAACTCTGAACTTATTTATTAATTAATTGATAACTTACTTTAAAATTCCATTTTTCACAAACTTTTTGAAGCACTTCATACATGTTGGGTCTTTCAGTGTTTTAACTATAGTAATCCAATTAATACTGCCAATGTGCTTACAAGACAGGTTCAATTATCACATCCACTTTACAGATGTGAAGACTGAAGCATAAAAAAGCTTAAAGATCTGTCTATGGGCACAACTCCTGAGCAGTAGGACAAGGATCTGAACCCAGATATTCTGGTTCCACAGTCTGTCCCTTTAATCACTAGCTGTTCCTGCCTTCACTGGAAACATAGTAAGTTGGTCTTCTAGAACTGTCATTGCTCCTTGCATGTCATGCAACCTAAACTAATTTGACAACTTAAAGAATGTGAAGCCACAGGGCTAGCATAATGGCATAGGAAGTTAAGCTGTTACTTGCCAACACTCCACCCCATGCCAAAGTGCTGGTTCAAGTCCCAGCTGCTCTGTTTCTGTCCAGCTTCCTTCTAGTATACCTGGGAAATAATAGAAGATGGAATAAGTACTCAGGCTCCTGCCAATCATGGGGGTAATCCATAGCAAGTTCCTGACACCTAGCTCTGGCTTGGCCCAGCAGCCCTGGCTGTTGCAGGCCTTCGGAGTCTGAGCCAGCGATTGGAAAATCTTTTCCTCCCTCTCTCCCCTTCCCTCATCTTTTCTCTTGCTTTCTGTCTTTCAAATAAATAAATAAATCCTTAAGAAGCCTGAGACCATAGAGGGAGCATGATGGGAAAAGCAGCACAACCAGAAGGCTGTCCACCCCAGAGCCTGAACCCATCTTGCCTCGTGTGATCCCTTGAGCGCTTGGGAACTTTGCTGGGCACTGGCCCTGCTTCGTGCTGACCTCTTTTGGTGAAAACACACAGGACCCTAGTCTTGTAACAAAGAAAGAGATGCAGAGATGGCCCACTGTCCTTTGGAAACAAACAGAGCTGTGGTAGCTGTTGGCAGAAGTAGGACCCAGGGGAATACCCCTGGGGAGTTGCTATTGCTTTTGCTACAAAATAGATAACACAGGTAAAAGATGCTCAAGGTGTAAAAAAAAGTCAATGAATGTTAAGACTTTCTTCTACCCCCAAGTCCCAGAAGCAACAAGGATTTTATATGTTGAGATAGTGTATGTATATATTAATAAATTCTTTTGCTATTGTTTATACAACTATCTTAGTCCATCCCATTGCAAAATTAAAAATAAAATCGCCTATGTTTCTTCTACGGCTTCTGTAAATTAGAAGAAACGATCTTTGATCTAGAATTTATTTTAGTGCAGGATGTGAAATGGATCAAGCTCATTTCTTAAAATCAATTGTCCTAGTCCTAGCACCGTTTGTTAAACTATCTGGAACCCACCTACATTACTCCACTAATGATGTACTCAAAAGCTGGAAAAATGGTGAGTACTGTTGGTTGCTCCTAATTAGGCAAGTCTTAAAAGAGAAAAAGAAGGAGGTAGAGCAGAGAGAGAGGAAGAGAAAGAGAGACAGAGAAAGAGGGAGAGAGAGAGATAGCGAGAGAGGGAGAGAGAGACTAATTTGGTAAAGAATATAATTTTTTTAAGATTTGTTTTATTTTTTTTGGAAAAGCAGATATACAGAGAGTAGAGACATAGAGGAAGATCTGTCCGATGATTCACTCCCCAAGTGGCTGCAATGGCCAGAGCTGAGCCAATCTGAAACCAGGAGCCCGGAACCTCTTCCAGGTCTCCCACGTGGGTGCAGGATTGCAAGGCTTTGGGCCATCTTTGACTGCTTTCCCAGGCCACAAGCAGGGAGCTGGATGGGAAGCAGGACTGCTGGGATTAGAACCAAAACCCATATGCTATCCTGGCATGTGCAAGGTGAGGACTTTAGCTACTAGTCTACTATGCTGGACACAAGAGTACAAATTTATGCGAGAGAATTGGAGTGAAGATGCAGTGAGTTTGTAGTGAGCTTGATCCTGGTTGACTCTACTTCAGACAGTTTCTCTTTGATACTCAGATTCTACCTTTTAAAGAAAAGGAGGAACAAAAATCTGCTATCTCGGTAATGGGATAATGTTTCCATGTTTCATATACCAACTGTATTATGTTGCTCTACACAATCCTGTCATTTCTTGTGATATCCACTTCTCATTCAACCAGATGGTGAAAGAAAGTTAGGTGTAGGAGAAAAAAAAATAAGCAATAGCAGGGAGCAGGCATCAGTGCAGCATATGAGATGCTATTTGGAACAACATATCCCTTATCCAAGTGCCAGGGCCAAAGTCTCAGCTCTCTTACCAATCTAGCTTCCTGCTAATGTGCCCCCTGGGAGGCAGCAGAGGATGGTTCCAGTACGCGGGCTCCTGGCCACCAATGTGGGAGACACAGATTGCGTTACCAGCTCCAGCCTTGGCCTAACTCAGCCCCGATTGTTGCGCACATTCGGGGAGTGAACCAGCAATAGCGAAATCTCTCTCCGTATCTCAGTCTCTCTGCCTTTCAAGCCATAATAAGTACATAAAAGCTCTCAGAAAACCTGAAATTCAAGGCTTTTTAAAAAAATTAACTATTGAAAAATATACATAATATTGACCCTTTTACCCCCTTCGTAAGTATAAATTTCTGTGCAGGAAATACATTCACATTATTGCACTACCATCACCACTATCCATCTCCGGGACTTTTTCATCTTCCCAAACTGAAACCCTGTCACCCTAAAGATGAATTCCCCAGTCTTCTCTCCACCCTTCCAGTCCCTGGAAAAACCTCCACTCTGTTTTCCAGTTTTGTATGTTTGACCACTCTAGTTACTGTGTAGGAATGCAACCATACAATATTTGTCCTTTTATGTTTGATTAATTTCACTTGATCTAATGCTTGAAATGTACATCCATATTGTAGCCTAAGTTTGAATGTCCTTCCTTTTAAAAGTTGCATAAATCTGTTGTATAGGGGCCAACGTGCTGGCTCAACTAGCTGATCCACCACCTTCAAGCACCGGCATCCCTTGTGGGTACCGATTTGCATCCCAGCAGCCCCATTTCCCATCCAGCTCTCTGCTTGTGGGCTAGGAAAGAAAAGAAGGATGGCCTAGAGCCTTCAGACCCTGCATCTGTGTGGGGGACCTGAAAGAAACTCCTGGCTCCTGGCTTCAGATGGGCTCAGCTCCAGTCATTGCAAACCATTTGAGGAGTGGAATTGTGGATGAAAGATCTTTCTCTGTCTCTGCTTCTCTCTGTAAGTCTGCCTTTCTAATAAAATAAATAAATCTTTAAAAATTAAATGCATTGTATGTGTGCTCTATGTTTTGCCTTTCCATTCATTCATCAATAGACATCTGAATTGCTTCTTTTGGTTTCTGTGAATAATTCTGCTATACATATAGGGATACTGACACTGCTCAAGTTCCTACTGTGACTGCTTTTCCTTTCATACCTAGAATTGGAATTGCTGGACCACCTGATCATTCTATTTTGGTTTTGTTTTGTTTTAAGGAATCAGCATGCCATTATCTACAGGGGCTGTATCATTTAACATTACCACCAGCAATGCACAGATGATCTAATTTCTTCACATCATTGTCCTAGATTCTGTTTTTGTTGTTGTTGCTGCTATTTTTGTTCTTATTCTTATTTTGATAACAGCCAAGTTATGGACATGAAGAGATTTCTCATGGTGGTTTTGATCTGCATTTTAAGAACTATCAATATTGAGCATCTTTTCATGTGCTTGTTGGCCATTTACACATTAGTTTTGGAGCAAAAACTTTTTTAAGTTTCAAAAGTCCAGTCTTTAGAATAGCAAAATCTTTGCTGAGCGCATAGTAGGGAGAATGTGGTGAAAAGAATTAGAGTAAAGCCAGGTACTGTGGGCCATGGGAGAGAGATTCAAGGTAGAAGCATGAGCCTTTACCAAGATGTGTGTCTTAGGGAATGAATCTCTCCCTGCCACCCTCATCTCAATAGGAAAGCTGGCAGATGGGGGAGGAGTTGAAGAAGGGGGTTTGGGTGGGTCCAAGACCAAAAAGAACAAAGGTAATTTGTTGTTTGTCAGACCTGTTTGTTTGGAAGAGTGGCTGAATGAGTGAGTAAGGGGACGGAGGGGAGGTAACTGCATGGGGGGCGGGCACAGGAAAGCAGTGGGGAGTAGCAGAATGTTCTTCCTGTGCTACTAGCATGGACGCTGCATTTCCCTGGATGCATGAGTGACCCTATGAGCTGTGACAGTTCAAGGAATGGTAGTGTACACACATGATTTCTGAAGAGGTGATCCTATCCCAGGGATTGTCTCCACATAAACCATTGGAACAAAAATGCAATCTCAAGAAACCTTGAAAGGAAATCCTGCACTGTCCAAGACAGAGAATCTGATGACTCCCACCAGACAGGGGTTTGTAAGAGAGATAGACTTAAGAAAAGATTTATTTATTTTGGTTTTTGCTTATTTCATTTTAATATTAGTATTATTGTTTTGTGATACAGTTCCGTGGGTTCTAGAATTTCCCTTAACCTCTTCCCAAAGCCCCTCCCCTCCACTGATTTCCCCTACATTATGACACTAATGTAGTTTTCTCTAAAAGTCGTAAGCCCATCATTGCGGGCATGGACAATGGTAGAGTCGAGCATCCTATTCTCAAGACATAGTTAACACTTTCATTGGGAATCCATCTTTGATCTGGAAGTACAGGTGCACACTGCCTTGTATCCTCACAGTTGGGTATGATAGTCTCTGTTACACAACTACAATACATCCCCTTAAATGAAAAGCCACAAAACAAAATCAACAACAGGAAGAAAAATAGAAATTTACTATGCCATGAAGTTGAATGGCATGCTATTGAAAAGAAATGAAAATCAAGAACCTTCTTGGGGCCCAGCGGCATGACCTAGCGGCTAAAGTCCTCGCCTTGAAAGCCCCGGGATCCCATATGGGAGCCAGTTCTAATCCTGGCAGCTCCACTTCCCATCCAGCTTCCTGCTTGTGGCCTGGGAAAGCAGTCAAGGACAGCCCAAAGCTTTGGGACCCTGCACCCGCGTGGGAGACCTGGAAGAAGCTCCTGGATCCTGGCTTCGGATCGGCATAGCATCAGCCGTTGTGCTCACTTGGGGAGTGAATCATCGGACGGAAGATCTTCCTCTCTGTCTCTTGTCTCTCCTCCTCTCTGTATATCTGACTTTCCAATAATAATATTAATAATAAAAGAACCTTCTTGAAGAAAAGGATACTACTGCATGACCTTTGAGTCAGTGAAGAATTTAATGAGAAAAAACTTTTGAAGAAATGAAGCTAAAAACAAAAATATCAAAATCCATGAGATACTGTTTCCACTGATCTTTGTTGGTGAAATAAGTCCCCTGTAGGCAACAAATGTATGGGTTTTGCGTTTTGATCCAGTCCACCAAAATATGATGTTTGATTGATAAATTTAAGTCATTTACATTTATGGTTGAGATAAATAGGTGTAATTTGGTCCTGCCAGTTTAGCCATGGGTTGGTCATTGTTTGATTTAGTCTTCTGTGGTTATTTTACTGGGATGTTGTTCACATTTGCCTTTAATTTTGGTGGATGCTATTCCTTTTCTTTGTCAAGAGAATATCTTTATCATTTGTAGGGCAGATCTGGAAGAGGTGAATTTCTTGTGTTTGGATTTTTGTTTTTGTTTTTGTTTTTTACTGTGGAAGAATTTTTTTTCATTTTCAAAGGGAAAGGAAAACTTTATTGGGTACATTGTTCTGGGCCAACAATTTTTTGCTTTAAGAATCTGGAATATGTTATTCCATTCTCTTCTGGCCTGTAGAGTTTCCTGTGAAAGGTCAGTGTGAGTCTGATTGTCACTCCTCTGTCAATTGATTTTTTTTCACATGCACGTTGAAGAATCTTTTTCTTATGTTCAGTTGAAGAGAACTTGATTATCACGTGTTGTGGTGAAGATCACTTTTGGTAAACCCTGTTGGGAGTTCTGTGCCCCTCCTGGATCTTGTTTCCCAATTCTTTCTCCAGATTAGTGAAGTTTTCCTTTATTATTTCATTAAATACATTTTTAATCCCAGCTTCTCTTTCTACACCTTTTGGAACTCTCATAACTCCTATATTTGTCCTTTTAATAGTGTTTTTCCATTCTTGAATACTTTTTTTTTAATTTGACCCAGCTCTGCTTCCATCTTTTTAATTGCTTCCCCAGTGTGATAAGAAATATCTTCCAATTCTGAGATTCTTTCTTCTGCTTCATTAATTCTATTATAGAGACTTTCCACTGAAATTTTAACTTGCTCTCTTGCATCCTTCATCTCCAATAACTCTGCTTGATTTTGTTTCAGTGTTGCTGTTTCCTGTGTGACATATTTCTTAAATTCCTTGAATTTTTATCCCGCATTTTCCTTGATGTATTCTTCAGCTAACTCTGGGATTGGAAAAGGCTTTTCCTCCCTTTGCAGAGGAGTCTTCAGTAATATTCATTGTGTCTCTTGTCCTTTGCTCTTGGTCATTGTGCCTCTGGTTAGCAGATTCTTCTCCTTATGGCAGGTATCTAAGCTATGTTACTCACAGGTCTACAGTTCAATTTTATTAATTGCAGTTGATACCCGGTTCTTTACAGTCACTTGTACCACCTGTCCAGTGAGTTTCAGGTCTGGGCTCTTGTGTTAAACTTACACTCATGAATCACCACTCTCTACCTCCTGTGATCCGATGCTGAGGCTGCACCATTGGCCATACAACATTTCTCCCACTTCTGGTTTGAGCAGTTTCCAGGATTAGGGAGACACCAGGTATCCTAAATAACCAGGTTGTTGGTAGAACCTGATAGCCGCTCACTCCCAGCTCAGTGCATGTGCAGTTTACTGTTGTTCCTCCAGTCTTTGCCACATTATATAAAATGGCACCTAATGTGCCACTGGTAGAGTTCTTGATCTGCTGACTGTTAGGACTGGGTGACACTCTGACCTATTTTGGGTGGATACTATAGGATGCCCTGTTTGTGCAATGCCCTGAGCCAGAAATGACTTCACTCCCAGTTTAGTGCATCTGCAATCCTGTCACATAGCTTTTGCCTCCCTACTCAAAATGGCACCCGATGTGGCTGTGGTTGGGGTCCGAGCTGGGAAATCCATGTTATTTCCGCACCACCTGTTTGGGATCTGCCACTCTCTCTCTGCTCATGATCAAATCAAACAAATCATCAGGATGGGCAGTTCTTTGTCTGGGCTCACCTGCTGAGCTCCCAGTGAACCCCCCTTCCCACCTGGCTGCTGGTGGTGCTCTGGCCATTGGTGGAGCTCAGATCACCACTTACTGACTGCCAGTGGGTTATCTGGTCACTGCAACATCACATTGTTGTCTCCGCTACTTCCCTGTGTCCATCAGTCTCCATGTGCCCCTCTGCCATGGACCTGTCCTCTCCTATTTCCTGGAATGTGCCCTCTCTGTGTCACCATGGCTAATAATTCTTCAACTATTTAAACATGCACTCACCCTAAACTACCATCTTGATTCTCTGAGAGATGTGCTTTAACAACAAAAACATAGAGGGTTACAAGTTTGAGGGTGAAGATTCATGATGTCTACAGGTCACACACTGAAGTTCCTTTACCTGAAGAGGTTCCTTAGACTGTCCCAGGGAGAAATAATACACAGACCCCAAGGAAGTGTTGTAGGAAGCAGCTCAGGTGGATGCATGATGAAATAACTGTCTCGTTTTCCCTTTTAAAGCACATCACACTTCAAGGAACTTTCAGCCTGTCACCTTATTAAGATGTCAACCTTGTGGGGTGATTGAAAGAAATAGGTTGCATTATTATCTCTATTCTATAAACAAGGACACTGAAAACAACCAAAAAGCTAGGACATGACCAAAGCCATCCAACCAGCTAGAACAGATTTTCTCACCTTGGCACTACCAACATTTGAGGTGGATGATTCTTTGTTCTGGATGTTGTCCTGTGTGAGAGAATGTTCTGCAGGGCCTTTGGGACCTCTGTATACTAGATGCCCATGGTGTCCCTCAGTGATGAAAGCCCAGAGTGCTTCCAAGCATTGCCAAAGGCCCATACCTGGCCCCACACTATGCTGGTAGAGCCTATCTCTTTTCCCTTATTTGGAAACTAGTAAACTAGAACTAGGGCAAAGACTTGACCTGGGTGAACTGTCCAAAAAAACTCAGCACCAAATCTAGCCTGTCCTCCTATCAATGTGCTTGAAGCCACCTGCACGTATCCTCCTGAAAGGGAAATGCACTTTCATCTCATCCTTTCCCTAAATTCCTAAGCTTCAGAACATCTCAGTCATTTGTCCAAGAATAAGCAGCTGGCACATAGGGAAGCTACTATTCCAATGGGAATACCATTCCAAAGCCAGGATTCCAAAATGCCATCTTAATGCCTGGAGCTGACGGTGGCTCCAGAACACTTCTTAGCCACTGTGGAAAGATAAGCAGAATATATTCTGGTGAGCTGTCCCTCTGTCAGAGCCTTTTTTCTTTTTCTTTTCTTTTTTTTTTTTTTAGCAAAATGAGGGGGAAATCAGCATTCCACTCAATGGAAACTACGTCTGGCATTAATTCATTGTTAATTGAACAGGATGAATAAAAAGATGGCTACTTGCAAGGCTTCTGTAATGGAACTATTAGTGAATTTTCAGGTCAACTAACTCCTGTCACTGTCTGACAAGGGAAATGGCAATCATTTGCCAGTGTGAGCAGGGCTCTTTGCTGCTCTTGGAAACTGGAATCAGTCATCCTGTGCTGTCATGTTTCAGCCCAGTCCCTCCATCACAGAAGCCTGTGTCTACACTTGAATAGGCCAAAGTTTGTCCTGTGAGTGCATAATTGTTATCACCAAGATGAAGTTTTCATTAAAATTGGGTGTGGTCTTTACTCAACACTAAAATTCAGCAAATGTTACCATCTTGCCCAGACAGACACGCAGCTGCTTGGCTTGCCAAAGTTTTCACAGATGATCGATGCCAGAGAAGTTTGCCGATTTAGGTATCAGAGACAAATATTACTTTTTTTCTTTATTTTTTAAAGCTTTATTTTACTTTTATTGGAAAGTCAGATCTACAAAAGAAGGACAAACAGAAATAAAGATCTCTGCTTGTTCATTCCTCAACTGGTCTCCACAGCCAGAGCTGAACCAATCTGAAGCCAGGAGCCAGGATCTTCTTCAGGTCTCCCATGTGGGTATAGAGTGAACCAGCAGATGAAAGATCTTTCTCTCTTTCTTGATAACTCTGATTTTCAAATAAATAAGTACAGCAACAACAGAAAACCAAGTAGGAGCCAACAGTGTGAGTTCTAGCTGTTCTACCTCCATTCCATTTGGCTTGGGAAAACAGAGAAGGATGGCCCAAGCCCTTGGGTCCCTAAAGCATTTGTGCTAATCTGGATCCTTTCAATAAGAAGGAATGGCTAGTATTAACCTCACTTCACAGATGGTCCTGTGGTGGGTATAGTTTACCTCCCAAGGGTTTACATGCTAGAAGTTTGGTCCTAAGGGTGGTAGTATTGAGTATTAGGTAGGACCTGGATGTAGATCTTGGGTCCCTAGGGTCTTGCCCTCAGGAGAGGTTAGCTTAGTTCTTGCAGCAGTTCTTGGTTGCTTTCAGGCGAAGGTTACTACAAAATCACAAGCCTGGACACACCCCATCCTTTGTGGCATTCTGGTGATTTCCTCCTCCCACTCATGTTCCTGTCACTGTGATGCCATTTGCCCCAAGACCCTCAGTGGTGCTGAGTTTATGCCAATCCAATGCCCTTGAACTCTCAGTACTATGAGTTAAATAAACCTCTCTTCTTCATAAAGCCACCCAGCCTTGGGAATTTTATTATAATAGTGAAAAAAGACCAATGTAGATGGAAAAAATTAAGACTCAAAAATTTGTGCAAAACTAATAAGCTAGAAAGTAGTATCATCAAGATTGCAGCTGCAAGCCTTCTGATTCCAAATCCCATGTTCTTAGCAATATACTGTATTATTTTTTTTGAGGCAGAAAATGTATGTTGTAGAAGCACAGCACCCATAAGAATGCCAGTAGTAGGGACTCAGTGTTTGTTGTATGCATGAATCCTGGTATATGAGATTAATAGGCCCTTTATCTCATGTATGTATAAGTTGTTCATTCATCCATCTGCTTTTAGCCATTCCATTCATATCAACTTTATTGGGCTCCTACAATTGCCTACCATGGCATTCAGCACTAAAACTTCAAAGATGAATGAGAAAGTTGTCTTTTTGTCTCCAGTACAGTACCTTGCCCACAGTGAGTGCCTAACAACTACTTTTGCATAAATAAATCACCCACAGAAAGCCCTGAACTGCAATCTCCTTTCTTTTGTCTAATCTTCACAGAAATTTATTCACTGTATTTTTATTTACAGGAAAACTAAAAATCATACAATTTGAGAGCTCTGCCACAGTAGTGTTAAAATTCAAAGCCCAGCATTTTGTCTAACGTGCTAGCTAGATGCTTCTTTTATGAGCAGCCATGTTACACCAGGAGAAGTTCAGATCTGGGGTTAGAAAACCTGATGTGAATCCCAACCCTGCCATGTGCTAGCTGTATGGTCTTGGCAAGGTCACTTGACCTCTCTAGGACTCAGTGTGTTCTACGCAGAACGAGAAAACCAAAAACTCCACTGTTGAGCCCTGTGGTTACTATGGGGATCAAGGGGGAAAAGCACATGTACTTACCAAATTTGGTCTTGACACTGATCTCTCTCCAGGGGAAAACCATCGTATTCAGATCCTCCCTTTTGCCATTGTGATGACGCATTCTTTTCTATCTTCTGTACCATCCTGGTCAGATTGGAAAATATCCTTTTCCAAATACTGGATCTTTAAAATTATTTTAGAACCTGTAAGTTTTTCCAGGTTCAGAGTTTAAATCATCATCATCATCAACAACAACAACAACAACGTTGTGTGGTCCTAATTTCAAGTTTCAAGAATATTATTGATTGATGTGGTAAGGAAAACTTCTGGAGTAAAATACTATTCCAAAAGACTATGACTTGCTATCTTGAACTTACCACTCGTATGCTATTTTGTTGGTGACTTTGTTAAAAAACAACCCAGGGCAAGAGCATCCTCTGATTGTATTCTTTTATGATATGAATCACTCAATATTACATTTATTGTGAAGAGTTATTGTTATAGTGGTACTTAGTTAAGGTATGCACAAAAGTTGGGAAAGTTCATTTTTTTGTTTTGTTTTTGTTTGTTTGTTTTTTACAAGTTGTTAAAACTCTTGGACCTCACTGAAGTTCTAATAGTCTTACTCACACATAAAATAGAAAGAGAGGAAACTCCAAGATGTACAATTGATCGTTTGATCTTGTCTAATAATCTTCGTTTCATCACTGCTTCTTACTTTTCCAAAGCATTCACTTGCACTCCATTGCCTTGAGATTATCCAAATCTGTTGTTCTTGAATAACCTTCATAAGTTTCCCAGATATTCTTTCCCAATCCTATTCCCTACTACCCATTCCTCTCCTCTTCCTCACTCTACACGTGAATTTTCTGATCCCACAAACATCTACACAATTTACTGTGCATAAACGACTCCAATCACATTTCTTCATCCTGCCCTTGGCTGAGCCCCTAATTGTTTCATCCTCTTTACCACTTTTTTCTACTTCAGGACTGTAAAACCCTAGGCCTCTTTGTAACCCAAGTTCGAAGGATACATTGAGGCTGCTCTTGTTCCTGCCACTGCTGGTTTGTTTGACAACTACTTGTACGGGCATGGCAGTTCCCCAGTGACTCCCCTACAGGTTTTCTCCTCAGCAACAGTGAGACAGGTGCATTTGTGTAAACCAGGCCCTCCTCTAAGTGCTGTCTGAATGTCAAGCTTAATTCTCACCCTCACCTTGGTAGAAGCTCTATCTTTTGCAGATGAGTGGAGCCACAAAACCACTGTGTAAGTTTTCTAAGACATCACAGAGTTGATAGATGGCAGAGCTGAGGTTCACACTCTTTTCTGAGGGACTCTATAGCTCAACCTCTTTTTTATTTAAAAACATACATTTATTTATTTGAAAAGCATACTTACATAGAGACAGAGGCAGAAAGGGGAGAGGGAGAGAGAGAGATAGTTTCCATCTGTTTGTTCACTCCCCAAATGACTGCAACTGCCTGGGCTGGGTCAAGCTGAAGCCAGGAAGCTTCATCCAGTGCTCCCATGTGGGTGCTGGGACCCAAGGACTTGGACCAATTTCTGTTGCTTTTCTAGGCATGTTAGCAGGGAAACAAATCTGAAATGTCGCAGCTGGATCTCACACTGGTGTCCATATGGGATGTTGGCATTATAGGCAGCAGCCCTACCTGTCATACCACAATGGCAGTCCTGGTTCAGCCTCAACCCGCACATACTGCCAGTATTTTATGATATTATACCAGGAGTGCCACATCTTTAAAAATTATTTATTTATTTAGTCTTATTTATTTGAAAGAGAGAGAGAAATTTTCTACCCACTAGTTATCTCCCCAAATTCTCACAAGAGCTGAGGATGGGCTGAGCTGAAACCAGAAGCCAGAAACTCAATCTGAATCTTTCATAAAGATGGTGGCACTTGACTCATCACCTACAGCCTCCCAGGATCTGCACTGCAAGAAAATAGCATCAGAGGTAGAGCTGGGGAGTAAACATGTGCACTAAATTTTGGAGTGGAGGCATCTCAGCAGGTGACAACTGCTGCACCAAATGTCTGCACCAAAAAAAAAAAAAAATGTTATACTTTGATGAGACCACAGCTGCTAGGTGCAGCCAGGCCTCAACATAGCTATTAAGTGCAGACTGCTTTCCAACATAGCACATATAGGATCTGTCATGACTGTTTTTCTCCTTTGGTATTTAACCTAATACACAGAGACTGAAGCTTAAGGTCTCTGGAGACAATAACTAGGCAACTGAGGGCTGGGGTACGAGACAAATAACTAGCATTGAAAGTACCAGTAATGGGACTGATGATGTTTGTGACGACAGGGTGGAGGCAATGGACTATTGTGTGGTGCATTTACTGCCTCCTTACTAAAATGGGAAAAAACTTTATGGACTGCCCTTAGAAAAGTGATCACCTGAGTATTAGAATGGCTTGCTTTTGTTTGTTTAAGAGGCCAAGACATTCTGTGTCATGAGTTCTTATTGTGCAGCCAATGCCAAGGTTACTCTGTCTAGACTCAGACTGGCCAAGGAAGAAGTGCAAGGACAGTGAGTACTAACGTCAAAAAGCTAGAGTTCCAGAGAAAACATCAATGTGCTGCCATTCTTCTCAGCACAAGAGCAGATGCTCAGCAGCAGGTATGTGTCTCATGACGGCAACAGCAGGAACATGGATAAACATCGTACATGCCTGCAGCTACTTAAACAGGAAAATGTAATGTAAATGGCTTGCAATGCCCACGTGGTGCTTGCTGTGGCTTTGCCTTTTGCGTGTGGCTTGCATATGGTGCCTGTAAGAACAGTATAAAAGATAGGAATACAATAAAATGTCTTCTCTTTCACCTTTCTGGGGGATTGGCATGGGGAAATATCACAAATAGCAGATTCATATAAATGGAGAGAAATTTGTAAGTGACTTTGCCCGTGGATTGTTGTAGTGTGATACTTAATAATCTAGCAGAGAGCCAATTGCTGAATAAAGCAGTCATCTTGTCGTTTTCATCCTAACACTAATGCATTGCAACTATTCAGGATTCTTGGCCATGCAAGTGGCCTCTTTTTCCCAAGTTCATATACATCTGTTTATTGGCTAATCATCTACTTAGCATCTATCTAGGGCGTAGTGAGGAGAAGGTCATTGATGCCTCACACCCACCCTATATCTCCAATCACTTTTATCTGCAATAAAGTCAGTATGCCTAATTTCCATTAGCCTGACTATTTCGCCTATCTCAACTGGTTTTTATTTTGGGGAGATGAGGCAGATTGTTGATTAGGTCACCCTGAAACCTCTGATGTGTGACAAGTACCTGGTACAGTTTCTAATATGGTGAAGAGTTTTCTTAACTTGGAGTGGTTTGGGCTGCAACAGACTTGGTTTTTGTTTTAATTGTTCTCTAAAGGTGGTGCCTGGTAGACCCAGCAATTCAAAAAAGCCAGACGCTCTGGACTCAATAGACACTATCATAAGAAAACCAGTGGCATCTTTAGACCCTGAGGACTGTCACTGAGGGTCACAGAAAATGTATCATGGGGAAGGTGGAGATTGATGTGATATTGACTCTGGATAGAGAGTTCAAAACAGAGAGAGGGATGTCGGAGTCTATCACAACTATTTTCATAAATCAATGCATTTGAATTCTCATTCTGCATTACTTACAAAGGAGGTCTTTCCAAGATGCCAACAGCAAGACTCCATTCCGAGACACCCTGATTTAATTGGGATCAGCTGGGGTACCAGCAGTTCTGAAAACTCCCAGTGAAGTCAGTGAGCAAAAACAGAGCATTGGCAGGAGAACTGCCAGGTTCTGGAACCAGATTTCCTTGTTCAGATTGCAGCTCTACCCCCTTATTAACTTCCTGATCTGGGGAAAGCTACTTAACCTCTGTGTGGCCCAATTGCTTCCCTATGAAGTGAGAATGGGAATAGTACCTACCTTCCAGAGTGAGGATAAATTGAGTTCAACTATAGAAAGCACTTAGCACCTGAAGTATGGAAAGACTCATTGAATGTTAGCTTTCTTCATGGTATTTAAATTTACAATCTGGAAACTGCTGCCTAGGAAAAGTAGTTTGCACACACCAACTTCAAAAAATTTTGGGGATGCACCTAAATCTTTTCCAACATGATTTCAAAGGAGTTTCATGGCCAGAATTGGTTATCATACCATTTATCAAGAAGTACTTGCCAATTTTATGCAAAGTGATATAATATGGCTATGATTTGAAGGTATCTTCCAGAAGCTGATATATTCGAACTTGGGGTCTTCAGGAGCCTGATACTGAAATACAGTAGAATATTTAAAAGGTGAGAAAAAATTAGTCAACTGAGGAAGGCATAGCCTCAAAAGGGAATCTGAAGACCCCTTGATTCTGTCTTGCATACAGGTCCACCAGGATGCAATCTCCCACAGCTGAACGCAGCAAAGGCACTCACAAGAGCTGCACTTATTTGGACATTCAGTCTTACAAATTCCCAATCACAGAAACCTGTTTTCTTTAAAGTTACCAAGACTTGGATATTTTGCTATAAGGACAGAAAATAGAGTAGCATAATATGGTGTGTGTGTGTGTGTGTGTGTGTGTGTGTGTGTGTGTGTGTGAAATACTCCGAACTGGAGAGTTAAGTAATTCAATCATTTGTATATTCATCTGTGTACTAATTCTAGCATTCCTTGATCTGCTTTGACTTTGCATTAGAGAAGAAGTTAGACTCTAGAGAAGTTAGAAGCTAGACTGCTTTGGTATGAATCCCAGCTCTGCCTCTATTTGCTATGTGACCTTGGATATTCTATATAACCTTTCTGTGCTTGTTTCCTTACTTAGAAAACTGGAGACATAAGAGTATCTTTCTCATGTATCTGAGCAAACTAATGGAGTTGATTGGTAAAGCATCTTGGACAGTATCTGGCACATAACAAGTGTTCATTCAATATTATTGTGATTGTTTCTGTACTCCTCAGCTCCCTAAAACACACACACAGACAAAGACACACACACACACACACACACACACACACACAAGCCCTGTGAGAACAAGGGCCTCTTCAAGTCTTGTTCAGCATTATCGCAGGAGCCTAGAACTGTTCTGCGTTAGGAACACATGGGCATTCACAAAGTGTAGTTGAGTACATCTAGTTATTGACCCATTTCCTTCTGCAGACATTTACTGGGTGCTTTTTATGAGTTGGGGATTATGGTGGGCTGTTGTATGTAGGACAGGTTGGGAAGAGGCCAGGATGTCAAAATCACTGTTGTGTCATGACCTGCAGCAGAGCGTGGGCCTCGCCTGCATCAGGACCTGACCTACATCAGTGCCTCCATCATTTCCTCAGCCACTGTGTTCCTTCGGGCGGAGGCTGGCCCAAGGTCATGGCTGCAGGTCATTCAGTTCATCAGTAAATTCTGCCCTGTGAGTTTAACGAATATGCAGCAGTGTGTTTGGCCAGCGATGCTGAGTACGTTCACACAGAAATGAGTGTTTTTCTAGATCAGGGCTAGTAAAGCTTTGCTCCATGCTTTGGGAATTTATTTAACCTTTCAAAACCTAGAGTCTCTGTGGTGTTTGAGGAACTATTGTTTTTCTTCAGTGTTGGCTGTGCTGGAAGGGCTCCAAGGCCCAGTAGGTACTTGCCTTTAATAATTCCTCCTGAATGTTATGTTTGGGAATTGTCTTGGGAAAGAACATTACCGATCGACAGAATGCTCAGTGGGAGTGGCTCATGTTCCCCCACAAGGATTCTCACAAGGCCAACAGAAATGATACCAACCTGCCAGTTGATTCTCAGCCTCCCTGAGTTTCTGGCAGAGTTCATATTGACTTGGGTGGAGTTGGCCCTCCCACCATCCTAATACGCAAGGCAAAAAAGAAACTTAAGAAGTCAACCCCTCTCTTTTTCAACCTGATGTAGCCTTTTTTCTTAAAGAATAGAAGCACATTCGTCCATGAAGTGGAAGGAAGTGGGTTCCTGTCACAACCAAGAAACGAACCCACTTGCCCTCTGAAATGCATCTTGTTGTGTCTGGACTGTAGGCCCACTCGATCTCTGCTGGTCCTGGAGCTTCCACTCACCAACCTTGACCTCGAGCAGGTTCATTTCACTCTCTAGGTCAAAGCCTTCCTTTTTTTTCTTAGGAAGATTTACTGTTTGTTTGTTTGTTTTAAAGGTGGAACAACAGAGAGAGGGAGAGAAAATAGAGAGATATTCCACCTGCTGCTTTACTCCCAAATTAGCTGCAATAGGCAGGTTTGAGCCAGCCAGAAGCCAGAAGCCAGGAACTTCTGACTACAGAGCTGCCTCATGGATGGTAAGAAGCCAAGCGCTTGCGCCATCCTTTGCTCTCTTGTCAGGTGCATTAACAAGGAGCTAGATTGAAAGTGGAACAGTGTGGACCAGAACCAGAACTCGGATATGGGATGCTGGCTGTGCAAGCATCTAATGTGCTTTACCACCACACCACCACACTCAGCCCAGGTCAGTGTTTTCCTCTGAAGCTAGGGAGCTGGCCCATTCTAATTCTAACACTTTGTACATCTGAGATTCAGCAGTGCACTTCTGCATCTAGATCTGTCCCCCCAGGCCTTAGATTTGGTCATCTTCCTGCCTTTGACCTAAAATGGGGTGGGGAGGTTTTTTGTGGTGAAAATTCAGAGAGCAAATATTTTAGGCCTGCAGTCATCATACTGTCCTTTTACAATTTCTCAGCTCAGCCATTACTGCAGGAACCCATCATCAACAGTACATAAATGAGTGTGTGTGTCTGTGTCCAACATGATTTCATTTGTAGCAATAGGGGACTGGCCCGCTGGCTGTCATTTACCAATCTTGGCTCTTCCTCCATGCCACTCCTCTCCCTGCCCCTGAATACTTACAGGTCTTTGTGCAGCATCCTGCCCAGTAGCCTGACATAATAATCATGAAGGAATTTCAAGACTGTCCCCTTTCCAGAGTACCATAGCCATTCACTCACTCATCCTTTTTTCTATTTCATTTTAACAGTCATTTACTAATCCGGTTCCACACAGGGCAGTCACCCTTGGATTCTGGGACTACAAAACAAACCTTGTCCACATGTGGTGGGGACTCCCAGGGCTGCCTTTGGTGAGAGACACCCAAGGCCAGTTCCTTTTGCTGGACTGCTCCCTTCTCAACATGGCACAGGGTCCATAGGAACAGCTGCATCCTGCTAGTCTCTATCTCTTCATTGTGCAGACAGGATCATCACTCCTCGACTCCCCATCTCTCTTGGTTCCTTAGACTCCTGAATCTTTGTGATATTGACCATCAAGTAAGAAAATGCTAACTAAACAGCAGAGAAAAAACTTCGCTTAATTAAATTACCTTTGGGGCAGCATTACCAGAAATGAGGACACTTCATTCTTGTAGTTTTTACACATTTACATGGAAATCCAGTGGAACTCGTGGGAGGTGGGAAACGATGACAGAAGAGTCAGGTTAGCTGAGTCACTCCTTTGGCAAGATTTCACTCACACACAAAAAGAGGAAAATCAATATCCCTTTGTCCGGGCTAAGGGAAGTGCTAAAGCTGTTTAGGTCATTAAAGAGCAGTGGCCACAAATAAAAGCCACTGTTCCTCATCATTCGTAGTAAAGTTGCTATAGAGTTTTATATCGCTCATCAGGAGACACACATAATTCTTCAGCCACGGCAAGTAGGGAGCAAAAAGTGACTTCCAAATCTTGGACATAGAAAACTGAGAATGTTCTATTTTAAAGTTATGATAATTTTTTCTAATAATAGACATATTTTGGTGGTTTTTTTTTAAAAAAAAAAGAGAACATGATTTTTTGACTGAGGTGATGGTGGTGCTAATCACAATGAGGAATTCACCCAGAAAATGAATTATCTGAATGGGCACAAGATCAGTTTTAAACAACTGCTGTTCCATTATTCATACAACACAGAATTGAGTGAATGAGTATGCCCACCATTCTTTTTTCCTTTATCTTTCACCTTTTCAAATGTACACTAAATCACCAATGGTGTTGTAAGCATTTAAACAGATTGTAGAAGTAAGATGAGGGACCAACATTGTGTTATTGCACACTGAGCCCCTGCCTACAGCACCAGCATCCCTTATGGGTGCTAGTTTGAGTCCCAATTGCCCTACTTTTTATCCAGCTCTTTGATAATGTGCCTGAGAAAGCATCAAGGGATGGCCCAGATCCCTGCACCCATGTGGGAGACCCAGAAAAGCTCTTGGCTCCCAGCTCTGGACCAACTCAGCTCTAGCTGTTGAAGACCACTATTTGGGGACTAACCAGTGGATGGAAGACTTTTCTCCTCTTTCTGTCTCTCCTTCTGTCTGTGTAACTCTGCCTTTCAAATAATAACAACAAAATAATAATAAATCTTGGGGAGAATCAAGATGGCAGAATAGGGTAAGGACACATTTAAACAGACGGAGAAATAGTAGCCAGTGTGAAGCAGAGAGG
Organism: Ochotona curzoniae; assembly: GCF_017591425.1. Taxonomy (NCBI): domain Eukaryota; kingdom Metazoa; phylum Chordata; class Mammalia; order Lagomorpha; family Ochotonidae; genus Ochotona; species Ochotona curzoniae. Next base: position 4,363,096 of record NW_024465649.1, read on the forward strand.
GCACATTCCAGGAAATAGGAGAGGACAGAACAACAGCAGAGGGGTGCCTGGAGACTGAGAGACACAGCAAAGCAGCAGACACAACGGTGTGGTGTTGCAGAGACTGATACCCCAGGGGCCTTCAGTGAACTGCGATCTGAACTCCACCAGCAGCCAGGACTCCACCAGCAACCAGGTGGGAAGGTTCATTTACCAGGAGCTTGGGAGGTGAATCCAGACAAAGAATTTCCCATCCTGCTGGTCTGTTTGATTTGACCAGAAGCAGACCAAGAAGAGCAGGTCCCAGATGGACAATGCGGAAACAGGGTGGATTTCATAGCCCCGTTTGCCTCCTAGAGCCGAATTAGGTGGCATTTTGTTTAAGGAGGCAAGGGCTATGGTGCAGGACTATGCATGCAATGAGCTGGGAATGAACTCATTTCTGACTCAGTGAACTGCAACAACATGGCATCCTATAGGTTCTGCCCAAAACAGGTCCAGGTAGCCCACAGACCTGATGGCCAACAAATCAAGAACTCTAGTAGTGGCACATCAGGCACCATTTTGTACAGTGTGGCAAAATATTTAAGACTGCAGGGGACAACAGTGAGCTGCGCATACACTGAGCTTGGCGAAAACTCAGTGAGCTCAGTGCATTGCACTGGTAACACAGGAAAATAATATTGGCTATGGCATCGTAAAGCTAAAAATAGGCCCATGTGGCCTCAGACCTAATAGCCAACAGGTTCCAGCAAGATCAGCACCAATAACAACTTAGCTATATAGGACACCTGGTGTCTCCCTAATCCTGGGACCTGCTCCAATAGAAAGTGGGAGAAAGGTTGTGCAGACAGCAGCACAACCTCTGCATGATAGCACAGGAGATGGAGACTGGTGAGCCAGGAGTTGGGATTATGGAGACCATGGTGGAGATCTAACATAAGAACCCAGACCTGGAAATTGCTGAGGTGTGGCACAAGTGACTGCAAACAAAGAGCCATGTACCAACTACAATAGGTAAAACCAAACTGTAGACCAGTGGATAACACAGCTTAGAAACCTGCCCCAAGAAGAAAAATCTGATCACCAGAAGTACAATGGCCAACAGCAAAAAAAAAAAAAAAAAAAAGACAAAGCACAATGGAGATTACTGAAGACTACCCTGCAAAGGGGCAAAAAACCTTTGCCAACCTCAGAGTTGACTGAGGAAAACATCAAGAAAATGGGGGATACAGAATTCAAAACACTTGTTATGAAGCTTCTTATCAACAAGAAGCACAAAGAGCAGGCATTCAAGGAATTCAAGGAATATGTCACACTGGAAATGAATCAAATAAAAGCTGATATATCAGAAATGAAGAATACAGTGCAGCAAATTAAAAGTACAGTGGAGAGTCTCCAAAATAGAATGAAGGAGGCAAAAGAAACAATCTCAAAATTAGAAGATATTTCCTGTCACCAGGGGAAAATCAAACAAAAGCTGGAAGCAGAGCTGGATCAGTCTAAAAAAAGTATTCAAGAACTGAACACTATTAAAAGGCCAAATGTAAAAGTGTTGGGAGTCCCAGAATGTGCAGAAAGAGAAACTGGGATTAAAATGTGTTTAATGGAATAATAAGAGAAATTTTCTCTAATCTAGAGAAAGAATTGGGAAGTAATATCCAGAGGGGCACAGAATTCCTAACAGGCTTGATCAAAAGCAGTCTTCACCATGACACATGTTCATCAAGCTCTCTTCATCAAAGAAAAGATCCTTAAATGTGCACATGAAAAAATCAGCTGATATATGAAGGAATGAAAATTAAACTCACAGGAGACCTCTCACAGGAGACCCCTCACAGGAAACTCTACAGGCCAGAAGAGAATGGAGTGACATATTCCAGATTCCTAAAGCAAATAATTATTGGCCTAGCGTAATGTACTCAGCAAAGCTTTCCTTTGTCTTTGAAATGAAATAAAATTCTTCCATAACAAAGAAAAGTTAAAAGAATATGCCTCTTCCAAACCTGCCTTTCAAATGATACTTCAAGATGTTCTCTTGACAGAGAAAAGTAATAGCACCCACCAAAACCAAAGGCAAATGTGAAGAACATCTCAGTAAAATAACAACAGACTAAATCAACGAACAGTCCATTTCTAAAATGACAGGACCAAGTTATCACTGATTCATATTAACCCTGAATGTAAATGGCTTAAACTCATCAATCAAAAGTCATAGATTAGTAGACTGGATTAAAAAACACATCTATTTTTTTGCCTACAGGGGACATATCTCACCAACAAAGACCAGCAGAAACTATAGCTCATGGATTTTGATGTGCTTGTTTTTTTTAGTTTCATCTCTTCAACACTCTTTCTCATTAAATTTTTCACTGACTCGGATCATACAGTAGGGTCATTTTATTCAAGAAGGTTTTTGATTTTCTTTTTCACTTCTTCAGCCAACATTAGCCACTCAGCATGTTATTTAACCTCATAGTGCTGTAAATTTCTATTTTTCTTCCTGTTGTTGATTTTTTATTGTGGCTTTTCACACAGGAGACCCAGAGGGAGTGAAAGATCCCGGCTTCAGGTAGGCTCAGCTTTGGCTGTTGCAGCCATTTTTGCAGTTAATCATAGATGGAAGATCTCTATCTTCTCTCCTTCTCTCTGTTAACCTGCCTTTCAAATAAAAACAAATAAAATTTTTTCAAAAAGCAGGAATAAAATGAGAAAGTAATTCATCTCAATCTTCCGCGTAAACCCTTTAGCACCTGGCCTTGGCCTTCAGAGTAGGGCAGAGGCCCACTGTCCCCTGTTCAGCTGCGACTCCCTTCTTGGTGCTGCAATCACCAACTGGCTTCCACTAAACCCAGCCCGCAGCCTGAAAATGCACCAGCCCTACCCAAATCAACCTCCTTCAGGGAAACCTTCTCTGACACACTGGTTTTGTTTGGTCTCCTTGTCACGTGCTTCCGGGCCACTCATCACAATCTCATGGTTTGCTAAGATACTGTATTCACTTCTTCAACATCTGCCTTCTGCTTTGGATCATAAATGGCATGCAGGCAACACTGGCCCCTAATGATTCCACCACACCAAGTGTGCAGTGAAAGAGGCCCTAGCACACTGGAGTGAAAGAGAAGAGGCAGAGTGGAGCCTGGAGACGCCCCTGGGGCAGATGTGACCCAATTTTGCCTTTAATTAACCTTAAAAAAGAGATGACAATCCTGATGCATAACACTATTTTTTATTTTTAGGTTTTTTTAAAGATTTATTTTACTTTTATTGGAAAGGCGGATATACAGAGAGGAGAGACAGAGAGGAAGATCTTCCGGCCGATGATTCACTCCCCAAGTGAGCACAACGGCCAATGCTATGCCGATCCGAAGCCAGGAGCCTCTTCCAGGTCTCCCACGCGGGTGCAGGATCCCAAAGCTTTGGGCTGTCCTCGACTGCTTTTCCCAGGCCACAGGCAGGGAGCTGGAAGGGAAGCGGGGCTGCCAGGATTAGAACTGGGCCCATATGGGATCCCGGGGCGTTCAAGGCGAGGACCTTAACCACTGCGCCACGGTGCCGGGCCCAACACTATTTTTTAAAGACTATTTTTAGTGCAGTTTCAGATTTACAGCAAAATTGAGTGGACAGTACAAACAGCCCCCATATTTTCAATACTCCTGCACCCCCAGATCAACATCAATCCCCAGGATAGAATAGTAGAATTTGTTTAAACCTGATTAACTCTGCTGATACACAGCATTATCACCCCCAGTCCTTAATTCATAGTAGGGTTTACTCTGGAGTTACACCCACTACATATATGAGTTTCCACAAATATTCACAGGTACTTACCAATTGTGTAGCATACAGACTAGCAATTTTCTTTTTCTTTTTTTCTCTTTTTCTTTTTTTCTTTCCTTCTTTCTTTCTTTCTTTCTTTCTTCCTTCCTTCCTTCCTTCCTTCCTTCCTTTCTTTCTTTCTTCCTTCCTTCCTTTCTTTCTTTCTTTCTTTCTTTCTTTCTTTCTTTCTTTCTTTCTTTCTTTCTTTCTTTCTTTCTTTCTTTCTTTCTTTCTTTCTTTCTTTTTCCTTCCTGCCTTGCTTCTTTTCAGGATTTACTTATTTTACTTGAAATTCAGAATTATGGAGAGATAGAGAGAAAGAAAAACAAAGAGATCCTCTATCACATGTTCACAGCCCACAGGCCCACACCAACCAGAACTGTGCTGATCCAAAGCAGAGAGCCAGGGATTTCTTTGGGGTCTCCCACATGGGCTCAGGGTCCAAGACCTTAGGCCTTCCTCTACTGCTTTCCCAGGCCATTAGCAGGAATCTAGATGGGAAGGGGAGCAGCCAAGACACAAACTGGTACCCATAAGGGATACGGAACCACCGCAGAGGATTAGTCTGCCATGGCATGGTGGCAGCCCCTTTACAGACTACTTGTTAAAATCTCTGTGCTGTGCCAGTTCCCTTTCTCCTAAGCAATGACAATTGCTCTTTCTATCTCCATTGCTTTCTTTGCTTCTAATTTGCCCAGTAGTTAAAACGAAAAGGCTAAAATTTTATTAATTTTGTATTTGAAAAATCAGAATGTCAGAAATAGGGAGAAACAGATAAATGTTGTGCCCATGGGTTCTATTTCTAAATGCATACAGCAGCTGAGTCTGGCCCAGATCAAAGCCAGGAACCAAGAACTGTGTCTGGTCCGCTATGCTGGTGGTACCTGAGTTGCTATCTGCCAGCTTCCAAAGTACGCATGGTCTGGTGGCTAGATGGGAAACTCTCAAATGGGATGGGAGTGGGAACAGGGTGATGGGGGGTCTCAAATATGGCTTAACTTGTTGTACCACACACCCACTCTCTATTGTCCAAGTTTTAAGAATTCATTGTATACTTTGGATAACAAAACCAGTACTTCCTTTGTGAATATTTTCTTCCAGTCTGCTGCTTGTCACTTTTATATTAGAAGTCTTAAACTTGCCCAGGACCTACCCTTACACTCTCTGCATTCTCACAGATCTTCTGGTTTCCCTCATTCCAGAGCCAGGAGAAGATGTCAGAGCCTTTGCTTTTCTGCACATGTTTTGTGACAGAGTTAACTTTCCCAAGTTGTCAAGCCACAGGAAGCTTTATTTGTCTTTTATACCCAGAGGACTAAACTCCAGGCTGTTACTCTATGCCAACAATACCTAAAGACAAGTTTCCAAAAATTCCTGAGCTCATATATTGTAAGCAGCTTGCCTGGAACATATAACATTTAAACTGAAATACGGGTTCACCTTAGCCTTAGCAGTGAAATAAAACTGTGCAACAACAAAAATAAAGTCTACTAGGAGGGCACTGGAAATCTCACACACATTATTTTTTAAAATGTTAAATTTTAGGAAAATAATTAGGAAACCTTGTTAACTCATAGTGTTAACTCATAGTGTTCACTCATAGTGTTCATCCAGCAGGGATGAGTCTCCTGACTAACTGTGTGGTAATCACTTCCAAGTTAAAATCATGTTATGGGTTCTGGAAATGCTGACCACCAAGGTCAAGCTATTTTTTATGTAGTCTTCCATTTCCTATTTGTCTGCCTGGGTTCCCATTCCTGGACTATAAGCTCACATAAATGTTTGACTACTTTTGACTTCTAATTATCATGTACACGTGTGTGTGTGTGTTCTTTTTAAGCCATGATGTCATTTTATTACTGTGCATTTTTATAGATTAACTTTTTAACTGATGGTGTGGATCTTCTTTGGAAAATAGGATGAAATAAGAATTTGCTTCGGTGATAGCCTTTTTGAAGTTTGGATTTCTTTGTGTGTTAAATGGAGAAAAAAATATCTGTATCTCCTTCGAGGTTGCTGTGCATGGTATGAGGTAGTGCAGGCAGTTAGTGCTGTTTCGGGCAAGCAATGGCAGTCCTGCACGAGCTGGTCATGATGATAGTAATGGTGATGATGACAATGATGAAGATAAGCTTTAGAGTTCCATGTGTGCAAATGTACATCTGTACATGGTATGGATGAGTTTGACCTTCTCCTTTGTACTTGGAGCTGCAACAGGCATATATGACTGCCAACAGAATTAACTTACACAGCTGGGACATGGCACAGCCCTGTGGATGATTTTCTAGGTGACTTAAATTGATAACTTAGTTTGCAGCAAAACAAGTGACAAGAATGTCCTTTGTGGGTCAGTGGAATAGAGCCGTTGAAATTAGAACTGTCCTAGAGACTCAAGGCTTAGGGCTTTGGCATGTATTCTGCCTAAGGAGGCCTCATTCTCGTCCCACAGGACTCTTGCTAACTTTTGTTCTAATTACAATGGTAACACATATTCATTTTAGAGACCTTGGGTAGAATGAATATCATCCAAACTGTCACAAAAATAAACAATATTAAAATTTTAATTGCGTCATGATTTACAAGCACACTTCAGAAAATTTGTGAAGGAAGGCCAGTGCTGTGACATAGCAGGCTAAGCCACTGGCATCCTATGTGGGCAATGGTTCACTGATCCACTTCCAGTCTAGCTTACTGCTAGTACACCTGGGAAAGCAATGGAAGATGGCCCAAATGCTTGGGCCCCTGCACCCATGGGAGAGACTCAGAACAAACTCCAGATTCTTGCTCCAGTCTTGTCCAGGTCTGACTGTTGCAATCATTTGGGGGGGGTAAACCAGCAGATGGAAGAACTCTCTCTCTACCTCTCTCTCTTGACTTTTCAAGCAAACAAATATATTTTTTTAAGTTTGTAAAAAAATATATAATTAAAAGAAGTTTCTTTTGGTGCAAAAAAAGTAAATATCTATCATGCAAGTCTTTCCAAAGTGTGCAGAAAATGTATAATAGGATAAAACTGCACAGAGCACCAATATTTTTTGTACCAAAAAATATCTTACATACAATTCTATTTTCCACAAACTTTTGGAAGTTCCCTATGTGAACATGTACATGAACATGTGTTAGGGGAGCAAGGGAGCATGTGCGAGACATTCCTTTTTAATTCTTTGAGGCCACTCAGAGACATTGATTGAGTCATCTTCCTTGTGTCCCAAGACAGGCTTTGATCTCAGGTAAAGGTGAGGCTGACTGCCTGTGAAGAGGTGGCCATGGAATGCAGTTTTCATTGACTTCATGAAAAGAGAATTACAAGGAGGTTTTGATCCCTTGTAAAGGGGCAAAGAGGAGCAGCAAACATTTTGTCACCAAATGCATTCGTGAAAGCCTCTGAGACACCTCTGATTAGTAGTATGTAAAGATGCTTGGTCCTGAAAGACGTCTGGAAAAGGAAGGCTCATTGATTCTAAATGGTCCCTGTGCCCTCGACCTACCTGTGTCTTCATGTGTGTCTTTATTATGTATTCTTCCACCTACATGGAGGACACACTCCCTCAGAAAGTTGGAAACCTAGTCGGGGCAGACAGAATCAAGGCAGAATGAAGATCCGAGCCTTGGGGTTGGGGATGGCTTGAGAAATCTTCCCTCAGGGTGAGTACACCATGAGGGAACCTAAGGAACTGGATTAAAGTCCTAGCTCCGCCATGCTGCCAACACCTTGTGGCAGGATGAGTCTGGGAAGGGTCCCGGTCTTGGGGTTAGGGGCGGCTTGCAGCTCCCTGCAGTGTGGTGGCTGTGGAGGGGGGGTGCCCCTGTCAGGTGGGATCCAAGACTGGGGACTCAGGCCAAAGCCACTGCCAAAAGGCAGTGACTGAGCTCTTGGCTTTGGGCAGCCTATGCACCAAATGGTGCCAGGCTCTGCCTGCTGGCCACCCAGCAGTGAGCTCTGGGGTTTTTAGGATATGACATTGCTGCTTAGGGACACTCGTGAATAAGGCCAGTTTTAGTATAGGTGAGACACGAATTCTGGGTGATTCCCAGTAACAGGGTCAAGAAACTTTCAGACAAGCGTAGGGACTGAGACCTGATGGCTTGGAGGGGAGCGTCCATAAGATCTATTTGGACCAGACTGATTCACCAGCCAAATTAGGAATCCTGAGATGGGTTGTTAGCATAGAGCATCACTGATGGCCACACACCAGCCCACATCAAAGCTATGGATGAGGGCCTGTCTGGCAGGGCTAAGTGCCATTACTTGACTGGGTGGTGGAATAGTGGACTGGTCACATTTGGCAGGGTCAAGACACTAATCAGCACACGAAAGAACTTGGTCCAGGAGTTCAAGTAGGGGAAGTGTGGGGGAAGTGTAGGCCCAATCCTGTGGAAATACAATTCCTGCAGGTTAGCTTGCGAGCTGGGAATAGACTCAGTTGGGGAGCTGTGAGAGTATACCATTGCTGGGTTGGGATTCCCATGGGAGGGTGTGGGGGCTGGAGTGGGGGCTGCATTCTGGCCTGGATATGGTTGCAATCTCCCTAGGCACAAATGTGGAGTGGGGCTGGGCACACCAAACTAGGCTAGATGCCAGCACCATCTGGTGCTCTGGAGAACCTGGGTAGATATAGGACAGACAAGGCTGGTTCTCTGCCCCTACTGAGCCATGTGTGAAATGTGTCCAGGTATGGACAAGCCTTGGCTGGGGTGAAACATCCAACACTAAGAATTGGAATGGATGGAAGGCCAGCAGTGAGGGTTGGCCCATGGAACCACCAGTACGTGCAAGACCTGGCATAGGGAGAGGTTCTGAAGGAGGAGCTTGGGAAACTTCCCTGTTGGAACACAGCCCCTACAGGTGAGCACAAGAACCATGATATGGAGCAACCCAGACCAGGCCAGAGGAAGATACCCGCCATCATGCATATGGCATAGGTGGTGGTCAGACAAGGCTGAACCCGTTCACATCAACTGCTGGCGAATCCAAGCACCAGCATAGAGTGTGGGTCAGGCCAGTTTCGGTTGCAACACATACCAGTGCACATTAAGGAATGCTAAGGTGAGGTGGTTACAGTGCCCAAACAGCACACATGAGAACCAGGGGGGAGGAGGCAAAGCCAGCAGGGGAATGTGGGCTCCCCTGTTGGACAGCTACTCCCACTGGAGAGCATGAGTTGGGATGGGTGCAGACCAGACTAGGCAGGGCTACAACACCTGTGGGCCTCATCTGAGCTAGATGGGGAAGAGCCAGATTGGGTTGACTGTTTCTACTGGTGCAAGCAAAAATTAGAGTGGGTGAAGGTTGGTTGGGCTTTGCCACATCATCAGATGGCAGAGGCTGGCACTGGGGGCCAATTCTGTCAAGTCAAATGCCGGAACCACCTGGAGAGTGCAAGATCTGGAAGTTGGAGTGGCCTAGAAGGGAGATAGTGAGCACCTCTCTCATGGGCAACCACTCCCACTGGAGAGCACGAAAACCAGGACAGGGGCAGGGGTGGCTAGACAGAAAGGTATGTGTTATGTGTGTGCAGGCTAGATAGTAGGTTGGTTGGGTTGAACTAGGCTTCAATGCCCATTGACAAGTACCAGAACTAAATGGGATGTGGGACAGACTTGAACAAGCCTGCGGTACATACTGGCATGCATGGAACCAGGGTAGGGAGCAGGCGTGGTAGGAATTACAGGAGTCTCCCCAACTAGGCTGCAGCTCCCACTGGTTTCTGTGAGGACCGAATATGAAGTGGATAGGATTGAGCTGGACTATAACACCCATTGGTTCAAGTGGAAAACATGGCTGGAAACAGAACTGACCCAGCAATTGCAATGACCATCATGTGCATAAGCTGAATGGAATGAGGCGACAGACTGTGCCAGACCCTGTACTGGCAAGTTCACACAAGAATCAGGTTTGGGATCACCTCAGATGAAGTTTCTTTGGAGATCCCTCCAACTGAACTGCTGATCTCAGAACCCCAACCATGAAGAGACTATGTCAGCCAGTGGATTCTGAATAGGTTTCATTGCTATTGGAATAGCGAGATTGGCAGCAATTCAGACCTGTTGAACTATCAAAACTGCTTGAACAGGACCCGTGGAGCGTGCCTCACATCAGGGACCTGGAATGGGTGGGAGGTTGGGTGGGGCTTTTCCCTTTGTTTCTCCCCTGACCCCAGATACAGGGAAAAAAATGATATTAGTGTGTAAACAATGGTATTATCCACTTTCCTGTAGCCCTTGACCCTTTGTACCATTATCAACTAAGTAAGATCATTTTAAAAATAAATAAATTATAAAAAATAAAAAAATAAAAATTAAAAAAAGGCAGAATGAAGTAAGATCCTTCTTAAAGGCTCCCCCTCAAGTTCTGAGAGTCTGACAGAGGAGAACAGAAGAGGTCAGAGAAGGCCAGGGTCCTAGATGGGGTGCCGTGAATTTTGGCATTCAACCTAAAGTCTTGGTCATTAGGATTCAGATAGGTGATGAAGGTTGGACAGTAAGGAGTACCCAGCTAAGCAAATGCTTGAAGAGTGCTAAGGGCTCTGAAAGGAAAGCCTGTGACTTCCAGATTGTCACTAAGTACCAGTGAGGCTGGGCAGGAGGCCTGCTCTGTTTAGTGAGGGCTGACTTTTTGCCATGCCCTATGAGGAACACCGGCCTGTCTCATTTCATTGAACCCTCCTGATAGATGCGTGGCTAGCCAGGGTTGTGTCTGCAGCCCAAAATGTGTTCATGATCAGTCTGAGGTCACATGGGAGCACTGAAGATCTGGGTTAGTTCCTCACTTTCTAGTCTCCAGAGCTGAGCCTCTAAGAGGAACCGGATAGGGCTCAGAGGGAGAGTGAATCAGGGTGAATCCACCTGCTGGAGCTTCTGGAATTTCTCTGCAAGAGAAACCTGGGCCTACTGACAGGATTTTAGAGAGGAGAACGAAAATCTGAAATGCGCAGCTTGACAGGCCCAGCCCGGGGCTGACTGCTTTGGAATTTTCCTCCTCGGTGTTTCAATTGTAGTTCTTCCCATTATAAGCTGATTAGAAGAAAAGGGACATGGCTCTGTGCTGGCCCAGGCTGGGATAAGGAGAGGGAAGGAAGAAAAACATGCTGACACTTGGAAGTAAAACTAAGAAAGACTGGCAAGAGGCAGCAAATATTCACACACCACCCCTCCAAGGAACCCCTGGAAGATGCACATGTGGTTCCCCCTTACTCCTATAGAGCTCGCTTAGGCCCACATCCCCCAAATCTAGAGAGAGTCCAGGGGAACAATTGAGCCATGCATTTAGCATAACTTATTTTAACTCCTGGCTCCAAGCCAGACCTGTACCTCTGAACTCACTGTGTGTACTCACAGAGCTGAGAAACTGCTCTGCTTCTGGGATAACACAGCAACTGTTAATGGGAGTAATTAAGAGCCTTGGGGGTGATTTATACCTCTTGTTACCGTTCAAGTCAAAGTTACCAAAGACAACAATTATTAGCAACACAGGTGATCCTTAGCTGTCTACTTAGAAGGCTGCTCTGGCTCCACACAGAGTTCATGGGAGGAGAACTAAGGACGAGCCATGGTCAAGAGGACCAGGAGACAGTGGCCCTGGGTCAGCCCAGCCTGAGCACATTTTCCAGTGCAGATTTTCCCAAGGAACACTTCATCAGCTACATTCTAAAAAGAATCCTTAAACCCTCTGCCAGTATGAAGGCCACTGTAGAGAGATGTGTTGTCTAAGTCATTATCAAGGGTGAATGCTATTGACAGTAAAGAGGAACCAGGTCCTAAGCTTCATCTCCACGAAGTCACATAAGCCTTGTAAGTTGGAGCACAAGACACCTGTCAGTCCAGGTGGAAGAAGAACTCAGAATGCATGTTTGCAAGTAACCCCCTTGATGCCCACCCAGGTTTGAGTTAGCTTTTGCTTTTGGTCTAAGAACTCAAATTTATTCTGTTTCATATGAATATCCTGTTTTCACAGTCATAGTTTGTCCAAGGGCATGTCCTTTCCTCATTACTTTGCTTTGGCACCTCATCAAAAAGCACTTGGCAATAGCTATACAGAACTTTTTTTTTACTTTCTTTTTTTTTTTTAAAGATGTATTTGTTTTTATTGGAAGTGTGGATCAGATATATGGAAAGAAGGAGACGCTGAGAGAAAGAACTTCCATTCACCGGTTCAAACCTACAATGGCCACAATGGCCAGAGCTGAGCCAATCTGAAACCAGGAACCAAGAACCTCTTCCAGGTCTCCACCATGGGTGTAGGGCCCCACGGCTCTGGGATCCTGGCACTTGCAAGTTGAGGATTTTAGTCAATGAGCCATCACACTTGGACCACATATCTCTATGTCGATGCCTATGCCAATAGCCTACTTTATTCAAGCTCATACTTCTTGTTGGTCCACGTATTCTTTCATGGTTTTTGGGTGTCAGATTTAAAACAACCTGGAATGAATGGATCCCCTCATTTGCAGCACCATCTGAGCTGCCTTTTCTAGGTTCCTTTTACTCTGATACTTGGAATTTTAGAGAATGAAGAGAAACAAGAAGAAAATAACTGATAAATCATACATTCCTGTGACTCTGAATTAGTCAAACTTCCCATCCTCAATCAAGAATTACTATTTCCTGGTCAAAAGGTTACCAGAAGTTTATGACCTTTAATACATGTTGCCAGTTTTACCTTTAGAAACGTTATTCAGTCTTGGGGACAATTAGCAGCTTAGAGATGGCAGATGGAAATGATGCTTTAAGAGACAGCAGCAATCCAGTTTTGGAGTCTATTTCTAGTGCACACATGTTAATGGAAGCAGCAGAACAGGGCTGGTTTGCAAGCAGGGGCAAAAGACCTAATGTGCCACAGATATTCTAACTCATCAAGACTCCATATACATCATATCCAACACACTATGCTACATTCATCTCCACAATCACAATCACTTTTTGCCACATGGAATCCCTTTTTAAAAAAAGATTTTGTATTTATCTGAAGATCGGGGTTACAGGGAGAGACCTCTCCCATCCGCTGGTTCATTCCTCATGTCTGTAATGGCCAGAGCTGAGCCAGGCTGTAGGCAGATGTTAGAAGTTCCTTCCAAGTCTCCCACGTGGGTGCAGGGGCCCAGGCACTTGAGCCACCTTATGCTGCTTTCCCACATGCGTTAGCAGGGAGTTGGTTGAGAAGAGGAACAGCTAAGACTCAAACCAGTTCCAACATGGGATATAGGAATGGCAGGTCACAATTTTGCCTACTACGACACAATGCCAGCGCTAACCGTACAGAATCTTAAGTGGTTTGTTAAGAATTATTTAATTTCTCTGCTGTTTTAAACTTCTACATGTGTGTGTCTGTGTGTGAAATTACACAATTGACTTTTTTACTGAACTAATTGATAGTTGTAAACTGATTTTTATTTCTTAAAAGCATCTACTAATTTTTATTTCTCAATATTCTTTCCTACATTAAAAAAACTGCAGATACAATTTTAACATAGAATAAAAGGAGATCTCTCATATGTTTTACCCAGAAAACCTCTAATATAACATCAAACCCAGAATATTGATGTTGATACTAGCTATCATCTTATTCAGAATCCTTCCCGTATTTGTTCTCATGTGTTTGCAGAGGGCCTGTTGCAATTGCCTAGTGGTTAAAGTCCTCGCCTTGCACACCCCAGGATCCCATATGGATGCCAGTTTGTGTCCCAGCTGCTCCACTTCCCATCCAGCTCCCTGCTTGTGGGCTGGAATAGCCGTAGAGGATGGCCCAAAGCCTTGGGACCCTGCACCTGTGTGGGAGACCTGGAAGAAGCTCCTGGCTCCTGGCTTTGGATCAGAGTAGCTCTGTTGGTTGTGGCTGATTGGGGTGTGAATTAGCAGATGGAAGATCTTTGTCACTTCTTCTCACTGTATATCTGCCTTTCCAATAAAAACAAATAAATCTTTAAAAAATAAAATAAAATTTAAAAGGAATCTATGTAGATTTCAACACAGTCACCATTCTAAATAGTTACAGTGTCACAAGCATTCTTGGAGCTGGCATTGCTGTATAGCAGGTAAAGCTGCCATCTGCGGTGCTGGTATCCCATATGGGCACTGGTTTGAGCCTTAGCAACTCCACTTCCAATCCAGCTCCCTGATAATATGGCCTGAGAAAAGCAGCACAAAATGCCCCACATGCTTGGGGCCCTGCTACTTCCTCTGGACGCCTGGTTCCTAGCTTCGGCCTAGCCCAGTGCCGTTCATTGCATTCATGTGGGGGAGTGAGCCAGTATATGAAAGATTTCTCTCTCACACACTCTCTTGCATATATTTACTTTTTCATTTTAGCTTTCAAATACTTCCCCTAGAAAATCATGGTCTCTAGGCACTGTGACTCTAGTGCCTAATACATGAGATCGCTCTGCAGTTGGGTAGAGTTGAGGCTCATTTACATATGGATGGCAATGATGTGAACAGGTGCCAGGGGAATCCGTTTCTTAAGGTAAAAACAGTCATCAGTTCTAACCCAGGAACTGAACTATTTGGGTTAAAAAAAAATTCAGTAGTTGGAATGTGCGTTCGGCAGGGTAGTTGGCACTCTCTTTGGACAACTCTCTCCAGCATCAGAGCGCCTGGCTTGAGTCACAGCTCCTGTGATTCCTCTCCAGCTTCCTGCTGGCATGCACCTCGGGAGGCAGCGAGTGACTTCATGAAGACTTGGGGGCTGTCACCCACATGGCAGACGCAGGTTCCAGGCTCCTGACTTCCAGGTTCCAGGCTCTTGTCTTCAGCCTGGCTGCCTACATTTGTGGGAGGGAGCCAGCGGATGGAAACTGTTTTTCTTTGTCTCTCCATTTCCAAATAAAATGGAAACAATATTTTTCCAAAATCCCATCATCAATATTTTTTTTTTAAGATTTACCCATTTCATTGGAAAGGCCGACTACAGAGAGGAGGAGAGACAGAGAGGATCTTCTGTCCGATGATTCACTCTCCAAGCGGCCACAACGGCCAGTGCTGCGCCAATCCAAAGCCAGGAGCCCAGGACCTCCTTCCGGGTCCCCCACGTGGTGCAGAATCCCAAGGCTTTGGGCTGTCCTCGACTGCTTTCCCACGCCACAAGCGGGGAACTGGATGGGAAGTGGAGCAGCTGGGATCAGAACCGGCACCCACATGGGATCCCAGCACCTCCAATGCAAGGATCCTAACCACTAGGCTGTCACGCCGGGGCCATCAATATTTCTTATTGGCGTGACCTTGTGCCTGTTATTAAATTTCCTTAGCTGAAAAGACTGATAACATACAATGCTCGTTTGAGTTTGAATTGATCAGCGGCCTGCACACAAGCATTGCTCAGTGTGTTAGATAATATCCATGTTATCTCTGCTTGGGAAAGAGGTTGGGGTGTTCATTTTAGCAGCACATATACTAAAATTGGAACGATTCAGGGAAAGAGGTTGGGAAAGAAGAATGCCAGAGTCACAGGAGGAGTCTACAGGTCTGATGAAAGTCAAGGAGCATGGCAAGAGAATCCTAAGGACTTTGTAAAGGAAAAAAAAAAAATTGGACAGTATCTGTTAGCCCTGAAGAAGTTTTGCTAGTTTCAAATAGCCACCAGCTTGTGCAGAAAAGCGTTGGATTGGCACTGGGACAAAGAGCACATTAAAACCTTGCCTGGATGCTATTGAACCTCGTGTAGCTGGAGCACATCACTTGGTACCCTAAGAGAGCAGCTTGGGGTAAGAGCGGGGTCCCTGCTGGGACCTGTATTAATGCTACAGTGGGAACTGTACTGAAGGGATCCCCTCAGCAAAGCTGAAAATGGATGGGGCCAGAGCCGGCGCTCATTTCACAGAGCTGACAGGCTAGGTAGAGTTTTAGGATTGCCAACAGGTTCTGAGTGAAATGCTGAAGTCTATTGAAACCTGATTAACAGCTACTCCGGGGGCTGAAATAAGCCACCTGACGGACTTGTGGAGAAAAATCCCCTTCTCCATTAGCCCGGCACTGTATATCATGGGGTTACAGACAAGTTGAAAAATGAGCGAACAACTTTGAACCTGCTGCAAAACTCTTATCGGAGCATCTATGGAGACATAGCAGGTGAATTCACACCGTTATTTGCTTAACCTCTTTGGGAGATACGACTAATGTCCAACTGAGACTTTTCACAATGTAAAACCTGAGCAAAATAGCCCACTGCAGTTTGAGAACTAGCCTTGTGGGATTACCAGAATGAACCATTCTATAATCTCAAACTGTTTTCTTTTTCAAAGTTTAATTTTTTTATTTGAGAGGCAGAGAAAGAGAGCAAGAATGAGAGCGAGAGAGCTCCCATCTGCATGGCCCTCTTCCGAGAGGGCTTCACCTGGCTCTGTGCTAAGGCTGGGAGCTGAGAATTCAAGCCATGTCTTCCATGTAAGTGGCAGAATCCCAAATGGTTGAGTCCTCCCTGCTGCCTCCCACATCAGTGAGAAATGGGAAGTGGGCTCTGGAGCCTGGAATCAACCAGAATACTCAGGTATCTTCAGACCAAGCTAAATGCCCACTTCCCTAAGTGCTTTTTTGACTCACTGGGAAGACAATGTGCATACAACTGGGGTGAACATCAGGCAGCCAGGACCAAAACCATTCACTGAAGAAGCAATCAATCTAGACCAGTGGAGTCCAGCACCATGCTGGTGGGGCTTGACCTGAGCCTTATGGCAGGCATAACATATTCTTTTTTTTTTTTTTAGGATTTTATTTATTTTTATTGGAAAGGTAAATTTACAGAGAGAAGGAGAGATAGAAAAATTTTCCCTCTGCTGGTTTATTTCCACTGGTTCACTTCACCTAACAGCCAGAACTGAGCTCATCTGAAGCCCGGAGCCCGAGTTTTTCTGGGTCCCCCACATGGGTGCAGGGTCCCAAGCCTTTGGGCCATCCTCTACTGCTTTCCAAAACCATAAACAGAGAGAGCTGGTTAGGAAATGGAGCCACCAGGACATAAAAGAGTACCCACATGGAATCCCAGCAGTTGCAAGGCAAGGATTTAGCCACTGAGGCATTGTGCTGGGCCCAGCATCTTTTTTCTATTGTTGATTTCTGATTATGAAAATAACACACGTACCTCTAAAATCTTAATGCTGCAAGTAATGGCCAGGCCAAGTTAAAGTGGCTGAGGCAATACAGAGAATTTATTTCCTGTTGTGATAGTACAGAGACAGGAGGAAATTGGTCCAAGGATTCACATCACGAGGAACAGGATTTCTTTTTTCCCTTGCTTTGCAAGGAATATTCTTCATTGTAAGGCAAGTCAACTTCACAGTCATGAGAGAGCTGTCAACAGACACCAAGAGAAGCGCTTCTTGCTTCCTTTTGTCCCCGCATTCTGAGCACAAGTCCAGAGACTGTGATCAGAAATACTTAGGTCAAGTAACTAACTCTACTGTGATCTGTGTGGCCACCAAGAATGAAGTGAGCAAATGTGATCAGCCCCAGTTACAAATTCTGCATTCGTGAGAAGGAACATGGGGCCACAAAGATCCCCACATGGAAATTCAAAAACATCCAGGACGGAGACAGAGCTGCTACAATGGCTATCAGAAATGCCCTTTGTAACCTAACAAGACTAGAAAACAAAGACACACTGAGAAAGATGAGGACACAGAGAATTAAAGAAAAATAAAAATCTCCTACATTTCTAGCATGAAGAGATTACCATTGCAGCACATTTTCTCTTAGTGTTTTCTGAAAGAGCTGACACTAAGTGAAAGGAACTACATAAACTGTATCATTTACTCTTCACACATCAACTTTTTAAATTTTTATTTTCTTTTTGACAATCTTTACATAGTTAGTTAGGGCACAAAGGTTCAAGGGCTACAGGAAAGTGGGTAACACTATCATTTTCACATTTTTTTCCCTATATCTGGGGTAAGGAGGGAGAAAAAGCAAGAAGCCACACTCAGTCTTCCACCCATCCCAGGTCCCCCATGTGGGGCATGCTCCGAGGGTCTTGATATGATAGTTCAACAGTTATACATTGCTGCCAATCTCGCCATTTCAAGCACCCACGAGGGAGGAACCCACTATTTCCCTTCTAGGCCACTCCCACTCCCAGATTATGCACTCTCCAGGTGGTTCTGCAGTTTAACTTGACAGAATTAGCCCCCAGTGCCAGTTTCTGTCAGCTGATGCTGCACCTAAGCCCAACCAACCCTCACCCACTCTAATTTTTGCTTGCACCAGTAGAAACAGTCAACCCAATCTGGCTTTTCCCTGATCTAGTCCACATGAGGCCCACCAGTGTTGTAGCCCTGCCTAGTCTGGTCTGCACCCATCCCAACTCATGCTCTCCAGTGGGAGTAGCTGTCCAGCAGGGAAGCACCCCCATATTCTCCCTGCTGGCTCCCCCCACTCCCTCCTGGTTCTCACATGTGCTATTGGGTGCTGCGGCCACATCTGGTAAAGGTCACCTCACCTTGGCATTCCTTAATATGCACCGGTTTTTGTTGCAACCGAATCTGGCTCAACCCACACTCTGTTCTGGTGCTTGGATTCACCAGCAGCCAATGTGAACTGGTTCAGCCTGGTCTGCCCCTGACCCATGCCAAATGTATGCCAGTGGGTTACTTCCCATGGCCTGTTCTGGGCTCTTTCATATCATGCTTCTTGCGCTTACCTGCCAGAGGAGTTGCCCAGGCTCCTCCATCAGAACATCTCCCAGTGCCAGATTTTGCGGATACCAGTGGGTCCATGAGCCAGCTCTACTCAGATCACCTCCTGTCTTACTGGGAACAGTGACCTTTCCTGGCTGGCCTTCAACCCAATCTGGGTCTTACTGTTGCATGTTTCAGCCCAGCCAAGGCTCGTCCATATCTAGACACAGCTCACACATGGCTCGGTAGGGGCTGAGACCTAGCCTAGTCTGTCCCACATCTACCCTGGTCCTCCAGAGCACAAGATGGTGTTGGAGTCTAGCCCGGCTTGGTGTGTCCAGTCCCAGTCCATACTTGTGCTAAGGGAGACTACAACCATTTCCCAATCAGAATGCAGCCCCCATTCCAGCCTACTTGCGCACCTTGGCAGGAACCTCAACCCAGCTAGGGTTGTTCCCTTAGCTCCCCAACCGGGCCTGTTCCCAGCATAGATCACTCACATGCCAGTGGTTGCTCTGGCTCAGCTTGGCTCAGCCCCTCACCTGTCCCGACCTCTGCCTTAGACACTGTGGCTTAGCATCCCTGGCTCATGCAGACCAGTAGATGCAAGAGCCAAGCTCAGCATAATCTGCGCTCCATCCTGATTTCTAATTTTGCTTGTAAGCTAAGGTTTGCTCAGTCTTGCCCGGTCCACCTCATTTCATTACCAATCCACACATTAGCCAGCTGTTGGAGCTACTTTTCCCAGCTTGTCCGACCCCCAGGTCTGGACCATGTGTTCACCAGTAGAAGCTATGACCCGCCAGGGGAGTTTCCCAAGTTCTTCCACTTGACCCACTCCCAAACCCAGTTCTCATACATGCCAGTGCGTTTTAGGCCAGTGCCCAGCATAGTCTAGCCTTCCATTTGGCCTTTTATGAGTTGGTGGACATTGCAGCCCGGCCCACTCCACACTCTATTCAGGATGCACATTTGGGTGCTGCTGCCTTAACCAGTCCAGACTGTTGTCGGTTCCTTTACTGGTGAGTGTTGGCAGGCTCCTTGGTCACACCTAGCTTAGTCCATCACCACCCCAACTCTTGAGCTAGCCAGTGGAGCTAGTATTTCCACAGAGTTTGGCCCACACAAACTCTACCCCCCGGATATGTTTCTGTCATGTGCTAGTTAATGTCATGGCCCTGCTTAATGAGACCTGTCTCCTGATCCATCATCATGTCAAGTATTAGGATATGATGCTGCTAGACAAGCCCCAAGCCTTAGCTTTTGCATGGACTAGTGCTTGGTGGTCAGCATAGCTCAGTGATTACAAGTGCTACACAGGATTTAAAGTAGTTTGGTACATCAGTCTTATCCATAAAGATCATCTGGTACCTCTCCTCCAACCTACCAAGCCCCATTACCCTTGCTAACCTTCAAAGGAAAAGTTACTCTGTCGTTGGGAGTCTTTAGGATTGATTCACATCCCAGAAGTACAGTGGGCTCAACGTGGAGCTACCTAAGCAGCAATTCAAAGAACCAAAACCCCAGAGCTCGCTGCTGGGCAGCCAGCAGGCGGAGCACCACCTGGGGACAGCTGACCTTGTACATGCTGTGACTGGAATCAGGGCTCCGAGCGTGAAGATGGCCCTGACCTAGCAGCCAGCAGGCTGCTGGAAGTTTTAACGCCCAGACCACAAGGTCGTCCCCTCTCCAATCCCATCCACCAGGCAATGATGGTGGCGGGTGGGGTCCCAGATCTCCAACAGCCAAGTCTGGGCCAAGCTGAAGCCAGGAGTCAGGAATTCCATTCCAATCTCCCAGATAAGTGGGATAACAGCTGATGTTTGAAAAGTACCTGAGGGCCTGGCATGATAGCCTAGTGGCTAAAGTCCTTGCTTTGCACGTGTCGGGATCCCACATGGGCATCAGTTCTAATCATGGCAGCCCTGTTTCCCATCAAGCACTCTGCTTGTGATCTGGGAAAGCAATCAAGGATGCTTGATACACCCACACAAGAAATCATTCTGCATGCTGTCAACAAGCATGTGAGGTAGAGGACACAGTGGGTGGAGACGCTGAGAAGGGGAATTGTTTGCTCCAAGGCCCCACCTGGAGAGCAATAACTCCAGGATGCACCACCAAGGAGCCCCTGCGCCATCTGTACCAACCTCTTCGGGCAAACCTCCTCCAGCGCCCTCTTTGCTGTCCCTCTGTCGTGCCTGACAACAACCCTCAGTGCTTTCTGACCTAACCATCACTGTCTCTCTCCCATGCTCTCCCCACCTGTCTCACCCTCATTTTGTTCTCCGTCCTGCCGCTGGCATGGTGTCTGAGTAACAAAACTCGGATCGTGTCTCTTGCCTGTGGAGGGAGTAAGTACCTGGGATAGGCTCTGGCTCCCATCTTTCCCCAGGGAGGCTCCCTGCCTCCTTAGCCTGGTGGTTTGCCACACCCCAGTCACCTGCCTAAGCCCCCTGCAGTCTTCCTGAACCATACCTTGTTCTTTCCTATTCTCCATGCTTGTGCTTCTGTAGGAATGGGCTTCCTTTCCACCCCGGCCAGGGACTTCTCATCCACTCCCTGTTCTTCCTCCACTGCCCTATCCCCAGACCCTTGTATGTTGGCTACCACTGATGATGACAATGACCCCATGTCATTTATGCCCAGTCATCCCCCATCAGAACTTCCCTGAGCACAACACTGAGCAGATGCACCTCAGAGCTCACAAGTTCAGCCCAGCATGAACACAGCTGCTTCTCTCTCTGCTCTTCACTCAGGCTGTTGCGCCTCCTGGGCCATGGCTCAGGATACTGAGCTCCAGGTGCCCTACCCTGTGTTTCAGCATCAGCTGTTGGACTGGTGGGTGAATGCTTGGCTTGTAAAACAGGAAGACTGAACATGAAGACATGGGCTGAGTATATAAGGCAAGTCATATATACTATGTCTCAAGTCATATATACTATACATCTTCTTGGTCAGAAGATGTTACAGCAGCAGGAACTGACAAAGACCTCCATCCTGCTGCAGCCCCGCTGCATCCAGGGTTTATGTGAGTCTCAGATGGATAGCCCCTTCCCTGCAGCAGAAGCTGGAAATCCTACTGGGGGGACCAGGCTGGTACACAAGCCCTGGATGTTTCTCAACCTCTCTAGCCCGCCAGTGGCACACTCCATGAAGTCTAGGGGAGGCGCTCTGCTCTGTCCCAACTAGCCTCCCTCCTGGATCCTGCTCCCACACCCCAATACTGGGTGAGCCTTCTCCAGTAAGGAGCTCTACCTAGCTAAACCATCTCAGACAAGAAGTGCCCAGCTTGGAGCCATGCTTCCCAGGGGCGATCCCATTGTGTGGGCCGATGTCAACCATTACCAGGATCCTGCCTCGAGTACCCCCTATCATACTGTGTCTTGATGAGATCCCTAGTCTATTTAAGGGTACTCCTATCATTGATGCTCCATGGTAGCAAAGGACATGCTATGCTACAGAACTTCACCCTGAGCACATGTTCCATAAATACTGAATGATGACAGGGTCTTTTTTATTTCCTTGAAAAAGATGAAGACTCCACCTCCCTGGACTCACTTCTACTGGATGTCTTTGCCAAGAGCAGATTCAGGCTGTCCATCTTGCCGCACAGATCCAGGCTTGAAGATTAGTGAAGTGAGAATTGGTCAGGTTTAATGGTACAGATAATATTTTATTTTTATTTCAATTTTAATACACTATCAACATGCAATGAAGTAAGATATACGGCAACACTTGAGCAAGGAGCTGCCCTCCAACTTATCTTCAGTTACCAATCTGGGACCCATTTCCGAAGTTATTTTTCTGCCAGTCTTGAAATTCTCAGAAAATTTTGGCTTCATCCAGATGATATATTAGGGAGGCTAAAGGTCACCTTAAACTTTGCACAAGAAGTCAAAGTAGTGGTTGACCATGACACTGAGAAGTTCTCACCCCACAGGTACAAAGAAGCCCAGAAAAAAAAAAAAAAAGAAACGTTTTCTTTCTTATGACCAAGAAACTGATTTCCACCCCAAATACCTTTTAGGCATGTTAATGTTCTCATGGAGCTGATAAAATGGACAACCCAGTTTTAAAAAAAGAACTCTCATGATCAAGATTCTGTATTTGCACTTGTTCTTCCATTTTAGCTGTCATCCCAGGGAGGGGGCAAGGAGCTGTACCTGATCCTCCCCGGGTTGCTACCACCTAGGACACTGCCTGACACAGAGCAATTCTGCAAGGTCTGATGAAAAATGATAGGTAACACGCATTAAGTGTTTGCATGGGGCCAGATGTTGTTTGAATGCTTTATGTACACAGTCTTCAACATTTGCTATTCCACATAATCCTTTGGCATGGTGCTATTCCAGGTTTAATCAGGTTCCCCTCAGAATTGATAAACTGAACAACTAACCATCAGCAAAAGGGTCATTGTGGATATGATTGGTTAGAATGTGATCAGATTGGAGCATGGTGGGCCTTTAGTTCAAAGCAGGACTGATGACCCTACAAGAAGCGGACAGCATAGTGATGGTGAAGGCAGAGAATGGATGACTCAACTGGAGCTAAGGGACACCAGAAAGGAAGGTGAAAATAGGCTCTCCCCCAAGCCCTCACAGAGACCCAACTTGGCCATCACTGCACTTCAGCCTGCAGAGCTCAGAACTGTGAGAGAATCCGTTTCTGTTGTTGAAGACACTTCATGGGGTACAACTTAATGGCAGTGTTGGGCACCAAAGTCAAGCGGGTCCTGTTACTCCCACTTGAAAGTCATTCAATGTCAATATTCCACCTCGGAATGAGACAAGGATTTGCATACTTTGTCAACTCATGGAGCTTCTTCCCATTTTATTTATTTATTTATTTTTCACTTGATACAGATTTCTATTTTGCTTTTATATTATAGGTTTGTAGAAAGCAAATTGCCTGTTCACCATTGTTTCTTGCTTGCCAATTTTGTCTGGATTCATATTCCAATGGGCTGGAAAACAATAAGCCTTCAAGGGCAGGCACTGTCATGCAGCACGTTAAGTTGCTGCTTTGCATAACTGTGTGCCAGATCAGAGTGCTGGTTGCAGTCCTGGCTGCTACAATTCATATCTAGCATCCTGCTAGTGCTTCCTGGGAGGCAGAGGTAACAGATGGAGTGCTTGAGTTATTCCTGTCCATGTGAGAGATCCAGGTGGAGTCCCAGGCCCCTGACGGCAGCCTGGTCCTGCTCCAGCTGTTGCAGACATTTGGAGATGCCAACAGCTAGATCTGCCTCATCTCTTTCTCTCTTTGTTACTCTGCCTTTAAAATCGTTGAAAATAAATGAGCCCTTTTAGAAATAGTAAAATGTCTTAGATGTGATGACTAAGAAGTTTTTATCTCATATTATTCTTGAGTGATGATTTAGCTGGGTATAAGATACATTTTTTCCCTCTCCTCTTAGCATTTTTAAGTGATTTCAGCAAAAATCTGCTGTCAGGCTGGCTGCCATTATTTGGAAAGTAATCAATTTCCTCTCATCAGTGAATTTTAGGCTTTTTTTCTCTTCTTTTTGTTCTGTGGTTTTCCATTTTGAGATTTGAACACGTAATAGGTATCTAATGGAGTGGCTGTGAGAATTACATTAGCTGATGGATCTGAAATACTTCATAAACTTTGTAACCATGGAATTGGCAGAGAGCTTGAAATTCAGGTGCATTCAGAAGAGACATCATTGATCTCTGAGACAAGCACTTGGAAATACACAGCCAACTATTTCTCACTAAGTCACAACTTCTTAGTTAAATGAACAATTAATGAGATGTAGGGTCATATAATATCCACCAACCACAGTGAGTCTGATCTAACATGGCAATGTTGGGGTCTTGTCCCTCTGCCCAACTCCCAACCTGCGTCTAGGTACTCCAGGAGTAGAGTCCACCCTTGTTGAGAACTCCCCTCTTACTCTGAGGCTGTCTTCCCAGCCACATCCTTACTACCACTAAATCAGGATCTCCATTCATCCCGAACCTAAGGCCACCTGTTTCAGCCTTTCCCAATTTTCCTGAGGAACTGAGGATTCTTAGCGAGAATGTGGTAGGAATTTAGGGAGGAAGGATAAAAATGCATTAATGATCTCCTGAAAAGCATAAGCTGGTTGAAAACACACACACAGGATAGGGAAAAAAAAAAAACTCCACGGTTCCCTCCCTCCCTTCTTGTACCTCCATGTACAATATTTATAAATTGGGTTCTCACCTAACACCTTGGTTCCTAGCTGTTGGATCCCACGAGGAAGATTTCAGGCTTCTTTCATCCCGTGTAGTAAATCCAAAGCAGCGGGGATGCCCTCTGAGTTCTCGGGCTCCGAAGGCATTCCAGTTCCCCGTGGTCTCTCTGGCAGTTGGGATGCAGTCCTTGGTGCCCATACTGATAGTTCTTGGTGGAGATCCAGGAGTCTCCAGGTGTTGACTCCCAATCCCATATGCTCCTCCAGTTCTTGTCCATCAGGTTGAGTCCAGCACAAGTTGTCTAATCTGAGACTATGGTAAAGACTTAATGTATGTGATCCTCTTGCCAGATGTGCCAACTTCAAGAAATGTGACAAAATATGTAGGTTATTACATATTACTGTCACTATTACTATTATTATAAATAAGGCATTGGGAGAGGCTGGGGTATCCTTCTGAGAAATGAGAAGTCCAGTTCAGCTAGGCTGTGCAATCAAGGCTAACATGAGACTTCCAAAGAAGTCCTCAGAAACAGAGGACCACGACAGCAGCCCAGTCTCCCGAGGGAGATGATCTGGCTCTCCCTGGGGATGGCACTTTCATCCCTCTCATCAGCAGGTGCACTGTGGCTTTGGTGAGAGATGCAGCCCTGTGAACATCAGGTATCCTGCAGGTTGCTCCCCAAAGCTGCCACCCTCTCCTTTTTACTCCTCTCTCCCAATTCCCTCTGCCTCTGTCACCTGCTCTTATTTCCTATGCATGCTCCATTTTTCCAACATCCATTTTTTTCCTTTCCCTTTATCTTGGTTACCTCTGGATTTTTCTGACATCGCAGGAAGTCCCCTGGGCTCTGAGTGCTGGGGATTCTGTGTCCACAGGCTCTCTATGTAGTGGCTTTACCTGCTTCCACACTAGAACCAAGCCTCTGAGGAGGAAGAGCTCTCATTGACTTGTTCCTCCCCATGAGCCCAGGTCTTGGAATAGTGCCTAACACAGGCCATCAATGTAAATTTGTAGATGGAAGAAGAAATAAGGAAATCATCCGATCCTTTGCTAAACCATGTTGGACTTGGAGTGTTTCCTATCTTCATTCAAGCATTTCTTCCTCCTCTTCCAGTTGCCTCCTCCAGAAAACCTCCCCTGACTGCAGACACTTCTGTTACACCACATATATCTCTCTGTTATGGACTTCTACACTGTCCTAGGTGTTTGTTCTCATGGCAAACCCTGCTCTCCACCCCAAATCGTACTGCACACTGAATCTCCCTTGGGCAGAGAGCTCTCTAAGTTGCTTTCAAGGTCACAGTGGGTGCTCAGAAAATGCTTATTGGATCATTGTCTGGATGATATTTAATGTCTTTGGCTACTTCCTTGGTCCTCCCCACTCTTCACCTATTCACATCCTGTGCTTTCCCCCCACATGATGAGGATTTTAATATTCAGAATACCCACATGCCATAGCACAGTGCCTCCTAACTCTAGCTGCTTGCCAATGTGTACCTTGCAGATTGCTCAAGGACTGGGTTGTGGTGACCCATATAGGAGACCCAGATTGAGTTTCTGATTTTCAACTTCAGGCTGGCCCAGCCCTGACTATTGTGGACATTTGGGTAATGAGTTCAGCAAATGGCAGATCTGTCTATCCATTGGCCTGTTTTGTCTTCGTCTCTGCCTTTCTGACAAGTAAAATAAAATTAATGAATTAATGTTTGTATTGGCATAGAAATAAATCTAGAAAGGCACAGGAAAAACTTCAAAAAGTTCATGAGAAGCAAAATTAAAGGCAACTTTGTTTGGGTATAAACAACTTATAATCAAAGTGTGGGTTTTTTTAATAATATGCATTTTCCATGAACTTTTGACAACCTTCATGCAACAACATATAAAGTGGTTTCTCAGGGTGAAGAGAATGTATTTGACTTTTTTTCTTCAAAACTTATTTTTATTTGAAAGGCAGATTTTATAGAAATAGGAGAGGCAGAGAAAGAGGTCTTCCATCCTCTGGTTCACTCCCAGAAAGTTGCAATAGCTGAAGCTGAGTCTATCTGAAGCCTGGAGTCAGGAGCTTCTTCAAGCTCTCTCCCATGTGTGCGGGGGCCCAAGACTTCAGACCAGCCACTGCTGCTTTCTCAGGCTTAAGCAAAGAGCTGTATTGGAAGAGAGAGAGGAGCTTTCTCTGGTCCTTACTTAGTTCCAACTTTGGATTCCCACCCTCCCTTACAATGACCATCAGGGTCGCTCCACAGCACCCCCCCCAACACACACACACACACACACACACACACACACACACACACACACACACACACAAATTAGAATAGGTAGGCAGAGAACAACAA
The DNA here is from genome assembly GCF_017591425.1 of Ochotona curzoniae. NCBI lineage: Eukaryota > Metazoa > Chordata > Mammalia > Lagomorpha > Ochotonidae > Ochotona > Ochotona curzoniae. The sequence goes on from NW_024465649.1 coordinate 4,390,015, forward strand.
GGAAAACTTCGAGCCAGACAGGAAATGATCAGCATGGACTCACACATACCTTACTAAGTAGGGTACAAAGATTAATTACTCCTCAATAAGGTATTGAAGATTGCTCTGCACACCCCTCCTAAAACTGTTCTGTACCTCAGTTGTTGACATATGCCTTGTTAGAGTTATAACCCAGTTTAGACTATCCTAAAATCTGCCAAGTTCAGCAAAATTATGCTTCAACACTATGAACTGCTAAATACTAAAATGAAAATAGACACGAAACAGCTGAATAGTACCCTATAGCCATTTTAACGTGTATAGCAGCCAGTTCTGTGTACAAACTAAAGATGAAATGTCAATGAAGTAGTCACAGGATGTGGTTAAGAACTTGCATTTTTTTTAACATATTGGCTACTCAATACCATGTAAATTAATTACATAATATTGTAAATTGTCGTTGATGTTATGTTGTAGCTTTTAAATTGATCGGGATGATATTCTGCCAGCTCTGCCTTCAGGCCAGAGATGGTCTCCCCAAGAAACCACTGAATTTTTCTGGACAATAAGATGCTGGACTCTATGCTTGCTATACTCTTGCAATGAAAGAATTTTGACTGAATTTGAAATGTAATGCAGCAACAAGGTGGAGGAATCCACCATGGGGGAAGGGTACGGGGAGGGGTTGGGGGATTCCCAGAGCCTATGAAACTATGTCACATAATGCAATGTAATTAATAAATAAATATATATATATTTTTTTTTTTTTTTTAAAGGAAGTGGAGCAGACAGGACATGAACTGGCACCCGTTTGGGATTCCAGGACTAACAGGAAGAGGATCAGCATACTACACCACCATACTTGCCTCCATGTATTTGGCCTTTATCTATATTTTCTCAGTTGACCTTTTTCAGTGATCAGAAATTACTCATGCAATTATTTTTAAAGCTATAGGAAAATTATCTGAATGCTTGCTCTTGTTCAGCTCTAAGCATCAGCTACCCAAAGCCAAATAGGGGACAGTTTGAGACCTAAAAGCAACATCCCATACCAAATAGGGGACAGTTTGAGACCTAAAATTTTCAAGGGTTAGATTTGGTCTGCCTGAATGTCCATCTCCAGGGTGAGTCTAATTCCCCAATGCTCTGACAGTGAAGCATTACCCTTGAGTTGGGTCCGGGGAGGACAGAAAGCAGAGTGTCATTTCCACCTCATGAGTGCATTAACGCTGTGCAGATCCCCATGCACACTCTGCAGGACAGTCCTGTGACATCGTGTCTGCACTGTATTGAACTCAGTCACTTGTAGAAAATGTGTAACGTAATAGGGATATTATGCCAGGTGATATTAAGGAAAATCCTAATTGATACCCATGTAATTCTTACTAGAGCAAACTATAAAATCTTCAGTGCCATTCTAACTAATCACCCCTGTAGCATTCTGAGCAAATGTAGGTTAATGGTGGCAATCTTAATTTTTTTATTAATTGAATTAAGTGTATAATTCCAAAATACAAGCTCATGTGGGCATTCATTGTAAGCAAAATGATTGGCTGGAGCACTCAGCCCCTTGGCCTTTGCCAGAACCAGCGCTAGGACTCAAACCCAGCTGCTATGAAACAGGATGAGAGCATGGCAAGTGATGTTGTAACTGCTGTATCAATGCTTGCACACACCAAAAGATTTTAATAAGTGAGAGAAAGGAGAAGGAGAGAGGAAGGGAATCACATCATATTCTTATAATTGTACATTAACTCTATTCTCTTTGTAATAATATCACGTTAACAAGAAACAAATACAGACTGAAAATACCTGCAAATGTGAAAATGTGATCTGTCTTCCATGAGTGTATCATATATGAAAGTATAAATGAATGTGAAAAGTAAGTGTTTAACAATGGTGGAACACTTCATTGATGAAGATGTCTGGTTTGGCTCCTTGAGTTTTGTGCATTAGTTCTCACTGTTTCCCACCAACACAGCTTACATCAAGCCTGGCTTTATGGCAGCCTCTATCCATCCTTCATTTATTTTACCAAATCACAACACTGTTAGCCTTGCTTTTCTCAAAGTGTGTTCCCTGAAGATGTACCCTGTCAGGTGTATTCTAAATTATAATCTGTAGGTGAATAAGTTTGAGAAATAACAGTTTCCTTTAGGGAACTTATACTACTTCTCAGTAAAGTCAATGACAAATCCTTCAGAAAACAAATATTTTTAACTTATCTAACTCCACATTACCTATCCCCATGTTACCTACCTGAATTGTCTAGCCAATCTCATCCAAACACTGAACTCCATTCCTATCTTACCTGCAGAGCACAGCTCAGCTCTGCACCACCTATGAGGTCTGCTAATGTGCTTATGATTCCAGCAATCAGAACAATGGTTGGGTTGGAAATAACCACTTCCTGCATCTGCTTACATCCTGTCAGAATAAAGTGGAATTCTCTTTTGATTGCGATTGAATCCCCCAAAAGTAGAAAGTGATAGTGTTTTGGGGCAGAGGGGATCTTGGACACACCATTACTCATAGCCCTCGATTGGTTCAGGAATACATCCCACAGTGTCCGCAACAGGTGTAACGCTTGGACACCTCCAATGGCAGGGAGCTCAGGGGTGGCTCGTACTGTGATGATATCTCACCTTCTTTTGAACTAAACCTGCTTCTGTGAGATTTTAGATCTCATTCTAGAATATCATAGAACAACCCACTCTTTTGTATGTTTCCCTGCCAGTTCTCCTACTTTCCACTACTATTTTGGGAACTTTCTGTCTATGCACTTCACAGTATAATCCGAATAGAGAAAGAAGATCTTCTTTGAACAGATGGCAGAAAGAAAGATGGACAACAACCTGTTGCTTGAACTACTGAAATAAACCAACAGAAACATTTTGGTTGCAATTCCAAAATCCATTAGGTTCTGAAAACATTGGAGTTTTTAATAAGCTTGGAGTCAACATGTTGGTGATAAGACATGATTTCAACTGATGTGAAGTAGTTATAATTTTCTTCTAGTTTTTGTGGATTTGCAGACATTTCATTTAAAAAATAATGTGCTTGATCTCAGGAATAGGAATCTGTTTCCATAGACCGACTGGAGTCACACAAATTGGGAAGGTAAATTTGCTGTATGAACTTTCATAAATCAGAGAAAGCCTGAGTTCTTGTTTTTGGAAAATGCCACCCAGTTCTGCAAACCTTTCCCCCCTCTTATCAGCTAGGGCTATTTGCAAAGAAAGCCAGCTCTCCTACTGCTAGCCATGTACTGCTAACATAACAATTAAGTCCAAGATTGCAATTTGTGACACTGGTCAACACCAGAATAGAGGTTTGTCTAGGATCTCCATCTTAAGAGAGTTAAAGGGCTCACAATGCCTACAGCTTCCCATTGGCCTTATTTTCCCTTTACAGGAAAAAAAAAACCCCTATATATCATGGTGGAGGCCTGATCTAAGCTCTGGGATGGAAGTTTCTTACTGCGTCCTGCCTACCTTCTCCCATGTGACTAATTGTGATGAAAATCTAGGGTGATCTGCTTTCTGAAATCTACTCTATGGATTCTTTGGCTGGGCTTGAAGTTCTTCATAAATTTTTGTTTCTGTAAGGGCCAAACTAGGAAGCCATTACAAACTTAAATAATCAAATGAGCTATTTAGTCACTTAGCCATGCCCTACAGGATCTGGCCATTGAACGGATCAGGTTTGATGGAGAGTGAAAGGCAGGGATCTTGGGGCATTTCTGAAGTATAGATGTGTCCCAGGAAGCCATCCTCAAGGTGTCACAGTGAGAATGCTTGGAGCCAGATCAATGACCTTGAGTACTGGCTAAAAGCGGCCTAAAAGGGAAAAAGAGGCTAGAGAAATTTCCCCAAGGCTTGGCACAATCTTCATGAGCTAGTCCCACAACCTTGTGAAAACAGTGGGGTCCTGGGCCCAGCGGCATGGCCTAGCAGCTAAAGTCCTCACCTTGAATGCCCCGGGATCCCATATGGGTGCCGGTTCTAATCCCCACAGCTCCACTTCCCATCCAGCTCCCTGCTTGTGGCCTGGGAAAGCTGTTGAGGACAGCCCAAAGCCTTGGGACCCTGCACCCGCGTGGGAGACCCGGAAGAAGTTCCTGGATCCTGGCTTCGGATCGGCATAGTATCAGTCGTTGCGCTCACTTGTGGAGTGAATCATCGGACGGAAGATCTTCCTCTCTGTGTCTCCTCCTCTCTGTATATCTGCCTTTCCAATAAATAAATCAATCTTTTTTTTAAAAAAGTCATAGATTAGTAGACTGGATTTAAAAAAAAAACATCTATTTGTTGCCTACAGGGGACATATCTCAAACAAAGATGAGCAGAAATTATATCTCATGGATTTTGATGTTTTTGTTTTTTAGTTTCATCTCTTCAACACTCTTTCTCATTAAATTTTTCACTGACTCAGATCATACAGTAGGGTCATTTTATTCAAGAAGGTTTTTGATTTTCTTTTTCACTTCTTCAGCAACATTAGTTACTCAGTAGCATGTTATTTAACTTCATGGTGCTGCAAATTTCTATTTTTCTTCCTGTTGTTGATTTTGTTTTGTGGTTTTTCTTTTAAGGGGATGTACGGTAACTATGTAATGGAGACTATCCTATCCACATGTGAAGATGCAAGGCAGTATGCATCTCTACTTCCAGATCAAAGATGGGTTCCCAATGAAACTGTTAACTATATCTTGACAATAGGATGCTGGACTCTGCCATTTTCTATGCCAGCAATGATAGACATATGACTGTTTATGAGGAACTATACTATAGTAATAATATAGAGGAACTCAGTGAATGAAGGGAAAGTTTCTTGGGAAGGAATAAGGGAAATCCCAGTGCCTATGGACCTGTATTGTAAAATGATGATAATAATAATGATAAAAGAAATAAAATTTTTAAAAAAGAGAATGACCAACTATCGCGTGGCGCAGTAGCCCAGTGGGTAAAGTTCTTGCCTTGCACACACTGGGACCCCATGTGGGAGCCGATTGATTCTTCTCCCAGCATACCTGCTTTCCAACCCACTCCCTCCTTGTGAGCTGAGTAAGCAGTCGAGGATGGCCCAAAACCTTGGGACCATGCACCCACGTGGGAGACCTAAAAGAGACTCCAGGCTCCAGGCTCCTGGCTTCAAATTGACCCAGCTCTGGCTTTTGCAGCCACTTAGGGAGTGAATCAATGGACAGAAAATCTTCCTCTCTGTCTTCCTCTGCTGTGTATATCTGATTTTCCCATAAAAATAAAATAAATCTTTGTAAAAAAGAAAAAAGTGTTACCAAATATTAAAAACATAGCTGTTAAATTGTCAGTTTTCCTTTTTTGGAATTGCTGAAATGGTGTGTTGTGGTATCTAACAGCATCTGGAGGCTATACTAGATTTATGAGCTGCTATAGGGATGTGTGGACAACAGAAGGTGCTACATGATTTTTTCTTATTAAAGACAAAAATAAATCTTATTTATTAAAAAAAAAAAAAAAGCAGGTGAGTCCATCACGTATTAGGCCATTCAGCAGATAGCAGCCCTCACTAACTGGAGTCAAGGGACTACAGAGCCAGGTAAATAAGACAAGGGGCCAGGAAATAACTCGTGAAGAGCCTCTGACCTCACGTAACACCAGCATTGCCTTGCAGTCCTGGTTCCAGCCATCTTCCTGCACATTCTATCCTATCTACTAAGAGAAACTCTTTGCCATACCTCCCACTTCTGCTCTCCTGCTCATCTTGCATCCTTATATCTACATCCAGTCTAAATGTCACTTCTCAGAGAGGCCTGCCCAAACCACCTCTCCCATCTCAACTACACTCTGCTCAATTCACCTTTCTCTATTACTCTATTCTTTTCCTTCAGAGAAGTCTTGGCAATGTGTAAGTAGTTGCTTACTTCTTTATTTATTAGCTTGATGTATGCGTAGTCTCCTAGATTATGAATTAGAGTCTCCACCAAATGTAGGTCCTTGATCAATACCAATCCAGTGAGTCACAGCCAGGCACTGTACAGTCTATTTCAGAAATGGAACATCTTTAGATGTTCATCACAACCCCCTTGAATTTTCAGGTTGTGTAGATAAAAGGGAAGTCACAGATCCAGAGGTTCACCGTTGGAACCCAGAATCCTGCAGGGTACACCCTTACACAGCTGAGCACAGCAACACTATCCAGGCATTATTTGTTTTAAGCCACTTAGCGATGGTGTTGCTGCCAAAGGATGAGCAGCTGTCTGATCCTCTGCCCACTTTTGTGACAACCATGGCCAGAGGGGTTTAATAATGAACAGGAAGTCTAATTAGCCTTGCCCATCACATCAAGCCTGGAGATAATTCCTTGTTCCTTGTGAGCCCAAGAATGGATTCTTCTGTTTATATATCATGTTAATAATTAATTCATTGGCTAATAATTCTCTGGTTCCCATAAGGTTGTCGTGTCCTCCTGTGTCCATCTAATTTCCTGAGCTGGGTCAGTGGACTGTCCTCATGTGGATCTGAAATAGTCTCCATGAGGGGGCCATTTTGAAACAAGACCATGATAAATCATTCAAAATGCCATCAAGTTTTATGAGGAAGCTGCTCATTTTGTACTTGTTCAAAGTCATTTTTTTTTCTTTTTTTGAAAGATTTATTTATTTTTACTGGAAAGTTAGCTACATAGAGAAGAAAAGGCAGAAAGGAAGATCTTCCATCCACTGATTCAGTCCCAAAGTGGCCACAACGGCCAAAGTTGAGCTGATCCGAGCCAGGAACTTCTTCCAGGTCTCCCATGTGTGTGCAGGGTCTCAAGGGATTGGGCCATCCTCTACTGCTTTTCCAGGCCACAAGCAGGGATCTGGATGGAAAGCGGGGCTTCCAGGACAGGAACCAGCACCTACATGGGATCCCAATGCATGTAAGCAAGGACTTTAGCCACTAGGCTATTGTGCCGGGAGTGAATTGTAAAGCTAATCAGGTGTCCATGGGAAATGTGCAGCAGAATCTGGTTCTGCCAAGATGGTAGGATGATGTGCCCTCCAGGATGCTCAGGAAAGTGCCACAATAGCAGAGAGACAAGGAAGTCTCATCAATGAAGGTTGATCCTGCAGAGGGAGAGCAGCCGGGAGTAGGGTCATGGAATTGATCCTGGGCCAGTGGCAAGCCTGTGGGAACAGGGGCTGTGATTTCGGATTTCAGGGAAGGAATAAGTGAGAAGCCAAGCTAGAGATGAAGCCATGTGCTCTTCGATGTGAGTGTTTGTAGAAGCGCCTCCACAATGAGAGATGGAAGAAATACTTGGTGTTGAAAACTGTCCCAAGCCACAGACACTGATTAGATTGTATAGACATTACCCTTAGCCCAAATCCAATCCTAATGCTACTACTCCATTTACAAGACATAACACAGAGGGCAGTTTTTTTTTTTTCTAAATCAAATTGAAAATACATATTTATTTGAAAGTCAGTTTCAGAGAGAGGGAGAAACCTAGAGATCTTCTACCCATTGGTTCATTCCTCAAATGGCTGCACCAGTACAGCTGAGCTGATCTGAAGCCAGGAGCCTGGAGCCCTTTCTGAGTCTCCCACATGAGTGCAGAGTCCCAAAGACATCACCGCAGGGAGTCCCAGGCCATAAGCAGGGAGCTTGATGCAAGTGGAACAGCCAGAACCCAAGGCAGTGACTTTATGGGATGCTGGTGCTTGGAAGTGGAGCATTAGCCTGTTGAGTCACGATGCCCACACTGTCTTAAAGACAGTCATTAAGAAATGCTAAATATTTCTTCCTCATCAGATTTCAAACCACATGCTGTCTGTGAGTGCATGTTGATGGCCCTGCCCCAGCGGCTCACTGGAGTCTTGTGTGATATGTTTTTTTTTTTTTAAGATTTACCAGTTTATTCATTGGAAAAACTGAGCAGCAACAGCCATAGTAGCAGCAGCAGCAGTAGAAAGATAAAGAAAGATCTAATATAATTAATTTATTCAAATAGTCAGCAAGTGTTTATTAAATCTCTACAGTAATAAAAGCTAACAATCGCTAACTTGACTAAACAGTTCCCTGGATAGGATGTAATCCTCTGTCTTTTCTGTGTGTTCTGTCACTTTAAACACAGCAAAGGTTTGGGTTCAAAGATTCAGGAACCAGCCTTCTCACGTTAAAACTAAAACTTTGCTGTTTAGACAGATGACTTTGGAAAGTTACTCTTTGCCTCTCTGAGACTCAGTTTCCTCATCTGTAAGTTGAAAATTGTAATAATATTGTATCTTTTAGCATCGTGTTTACTTAAAATTCAAAAAAGTAAAAAGAAAAAGCTAGATTAGAGAAAGCTCTCTGCTGAATGCACTTACCCAGTTCCCACTGGGGTCAGCTGTGGCCAAAGCTGAAGCTGGGAGGGAGGCACTCAGTCCATTTTCCCCCGTGGGTACCAGGAGTCCAGTTATTTTAACCATGCCTGCTGCCTTCCAGGATGAAAATTGGCAGGAAGTTGGAGTCAGAAGCCAGATGTGTTGATCAAACCCAGGTACTCTGATGTGAGGCGTGAGTGCCTTAATTGCCAAATGCTACACTCCTCTGGAACGCTGATTCTCAAAGTTGGAGTGAGTAGTAATAGATAGTTGGTGCTTTTAAATGCCACTTCTCTATGGCAAGTGCTACACTGGCATTAGCTCTTCATTTTTCAAAGAGGTCCTACGGGATGACTACTATAATAATGTTAATTTTACAGTCAAAGAGGTCCTCCAACTTGCCCAAGGTCAAAAAGCTAATACTTAGCAAAATCAGGATTCCAAGCCAGGGTGCCCACTGCCAGCACCCAGACATTCTGCCAAGGTGAATCTGGGATTGCCAGAGGGATTAACTCTGCCTAAAGAGGAGATTCTTTACTAAAAGATCCAGGAGCCCCGAGGGCAGGAATTTTTCAGGAGCCAACTCACAATGACCAGCCCTGCCTCCTGCCAGCGAGAAGGGGGTTTCTTCCCAATCAAACTTCGTTTTTCAAGGTGCAGTAGAATAGAATGGGTAACCTTTTTTGCTCCCTGAAGTTAAAAATGCCTTTTAAAAATGAGTTTGTCGTGTCTTATTGCATAACACTGAGCAGTATTTATAGAATGTGGAAATGAGTATGAAAACTTGTATTTTGATTCATGGCACCTTCAGAGTGGTGCTTTCATTAATAACACTGACTTAAGTTTTTCCTCCCAAATTATTGGCAGGAAATTATTTGCCTTTACAAATATATTTCGCAGGGGGCGGTTAACTGGAGATTAGAGGGATAGGAAGAAAAGAAGACACATTCCTAAACACATAGACATGGCCAATTTCTGCAAAAGCAAACATTGGATATATTTTGCATGTCAGCACGAGAGCTGCGATCAGTCAACTTGTAGCATGAGGACTTTGTCTCCTAATGTTGAGCGCTGTTAATTCACCAGGCAGGAAAAGATCCCGTTTTTCTTCAGTTAATTTTCAAGAAAGGATTTCATTGGAACAATATTAATAAACACGCACAAACACACACAAATGAGGTACTAACCAATAATAGGAAATACTGGTATACCTACCATTTTTGTTATATTGATCACAAAATTAGGTTGGCAATTTAAAGGATGTTTGCATCCCATCAGGAAATGTCGGAAGGATCTCCCTAAAAGTTCATGGGAAAAAAAATGTGTGGACTTTATAATTTCTTTGTTTACACCAAAATGAACATCTTGTAATATCATTTTCCACAAACACCTTGAAATACTCTTGAGTTTTCAAGTTTTGCCAAGCAGTCAGGTGGCTACTTTTATTTCTTTTGTTAGAAACTTCAGTGCCCCTCGCATTTGAAGATCTTACTTAAACAACAAACCTGCAGGCTGTGGTTGCCCAAAAGGCCCCTTGTTGAGCACAGTAAAGGTCTCGTGCTGATCAGATTTCCCTCATTCTTTTCTTTAAGCAAACACTGCAGGTCTGCTGCAGTGGCCCAAGATATCACTTTAAACCCCCTTCAGGCAGTTTGAAAGGCCTCCAAAAAAGCATGACATTCAATCAACGTCCGGCAAGGAAAGTTTTAATGAATAAACTTAGTAAATTAGAGAGCATGGCGGCAGAGTGATTAACTCTCATTTGTGCATTAGTGCTGAAATTAATTAAAATGTTGAAGCCATAGAAGGCAGGCTACCTCGTCAGGACCCAACTCTGCCCTCAGAGTCTGCCTGGATGCAGGAGTGATTCATCTTACACAGATGAGAGGGAAATAAAAGGGAAAGAAGAGTCAGGACAAATGTGTTTTCAATGGTGCTTAGCAGAGGGGAGACCACGGGGACTTGCAAGCAAGGCTACTGGAGTGTGACATCATAATATCAGATGTACATTATGGAATGGAACGAAAAGGACTCCGAGCTTCCACCCTGCACTCTCTTCTTTGAGTTGGGAGTTGTGTGTGTTAACTTCTCTGCCAGATAGGCTGCTTCACGAGTACTCACCAATTAGCCTCTTTGCCCTGACTCATTTTACACCTGCTTGCCACCATTAACATTTAAGCAGTGACATGAAAAGGTAGGCTTCGGTGTCCTGGTGGATTTCCCCAAGATCAGCTCCATGGATTATATGAAAGTATAATGGCTTCAAACAGGCTCTCAGACACACAACAACGAATTTATTGTTAAATTCCCTTGACAACGTGCAGAGCAGAAGTCGTCTTTTCAAGAAACCCCAAATATTCCATTCCCATTAGGATTTTAAATACCTTGTAAGCTCTATTTCTTTCCAGAACTATGGGTCTGTGGATCTTCTTATAGAAACCCATTACCATGCAGCTGTTTAACAAATCCATGCCTGCTTAAAATTATAGATGACAGCCCATTTCATAAAGAGGAAAGTCTTCTTTGACAGAAAAACAATCTCAGTTGGTTGTCCTTGGGTAACAAATGGACTTGTGTCATGCTCATACAGCAACCAAGACAGTGCAGCAATATGCTGCTATTCCTACTACAAGGGAGCAGTCTAAGGCATCTGCAGAATTCAGTGACCTCCTGGGAGTCTGAATTCTTTCCACTGGCAGAAAAATCACCATGATTTGCTAGGGATCTACATTTATAACTTTAAAAACTGTCCGTCTTCCTTATTTTTTGCTGTATAGATTTCTTGTCAGCAACAATGTCAGAGGTCACTGCCAGAGTGTCCCTTTGGTACCCATTAACTATAACCAGCAAACTTGTTCACTATTGATCCACTGTGTCTAAGTATCTATTATGGTGGTTATAAAAGGTGGCTTCACATCTTTCTAAACAGATAATTCATAAAGGCCAAGGGGTCATGGTGTGTGATATATTATTCTCTCATTGTAACCAGCACTGAATAGAGGGACAGAGAAGATGAGAAGGAGGTGCTAAGGGTTGTGAATGTTGGACTAGAAAGGTGGAAAGTTGTGTGTCAATTGGACACATTAACACCCATCTGAATAATAAGAGCTATTAATAATATTTGTTAGTGATCTCATTATCGATTCACTCAGAAGCAGAGTTTCCTAGAGAGAATGAAGACAGAGTTGATTTTTTCTTTTAACCACTAAAGTTCAGTTGAGGTTGAACCCTAAGATGGAAATCAACTGAAGACAATAAAACATTCTAGTGGCCATTTATTGAATTCTGGACTTGATGCATTTTGTAGGTAATATGTCATCAGGGTAAAGCCACTGTTGGAGGATAGAAGCTTCAACATGAAGTGTTCAAGATGTGCTGGACCTGAATGAGCTCAGCACATCACTGCTTCCCTTTGGGGTTGTTGGATTTGCCCAAGTGTACTATTGAACCTCGGCAAGTTTGGAAGAAACAGTCAGCAGCAACTTACTGCAGAGGTCATTACTAATGTTCTCCACTTTCCCAGCCTAAAGTATAGCATCTCATTAGGAAAAAGGTAAGGATATAATAAGTGAGCCTTGCTCACAAGTCATCTGGCATTGGGTTTGTTTAATACCCTTTAGTGTTCTCTACTCATTGAAGGCCCTCAAGACTGTGAGCTTTCTCAGTACCACAGTTTGGAAAAAAGTAAATGGAGATGATACATCCCTCAAACTCTGAACAGTAAAATGCAACAGAACATTGAAATAAGGGAAACAAAAAGCCATGAAGCCATAAGCTGAATCTTTGTTTTCAGACAAGGACTTCCAGGAGAGGGGGAAGGAGGCACAAAGTGTGGCTCTTCAAAGCCATTCCTGAACACACACCAACGTGCACACACACTCCTGCCTGACTGGACCTGCCTTGGAAACCAGACTTTACTACAGCCTCTTTGCATTTTTACCTACAAAGACTAAGGGGACATTGCCAGGCTTCAGGTGCAAGCAACCATCCCCTGGCTTTGTTTCTGTGTAAAAAATGTTAGGCAGTCCTCTCATTGGCTGGGTGGATTACAAACTGCTCTACAAATGTGGAAGCTCCCAGGACTATGTTGGGGGAAAGGCAAGACAGACCCTTCTAGCTACAGAGGAGAGGTGAATAAAGACACCAGGATGGGCATGCACATATGTGGGAGCTGTGAACTTGCTTCACTGGTGTCTTCTAACAAAGTCCCACTCATCCCGAGTGTCTCCAAGTTCTGTAGAAAGCACATGAAAACATTCAAAGAGAAACCCAACAACCGATCTAAGTTAATAGTCTGACCCAGCTAACAGTTTTTCTTCTTTATGTGAAACCCCAGTTATTAGAACAACCAAGACTTTGAGAGAATTGCCCTTCCATGCCTATAGTTCCATGCCTATAGTTCTTGTTGTGGAGCAAGAACACTTTTGAGACTACAACAACAATATCAATTCCTGTTGAGAAAAATTCCCCTCCACACAACATTTTGCATCTGCCTTACAGACTCGTAGTTCCTGGTGCCATCATTGCTCACTTAAAAAGCATTTTAAGGAGAAATTTTTTTAAATATGTAAGCATTGATAGACCTTTCCTGTCCTCCTTTCTTCAATTCAGTAAAGAATGAAGCTCAGCGAGTAACCAGCCCTTATAACTTTCACATACCAAATAATATTGTCCTTAATAGTACTAATATCCAAGTGGTCTCGGTGGACATCTCTAGTCTTTGTAATAATTTTTATTTTTATTTAATGTTTGGGGATGTTGTAAAAAGTGACTACTGTTTCAAAATGTGACCTCTGTGAGGTTTAAAACTTACTGAATCAGATGAGATATGAAAGTGCTCAACATAATGTATGACTTAAAGCTATGTTTTTTAAACTTTAATGGGAAATGTCTGACTCTTAGATCACTATTTCCAAAGTCTGGCAGACAGAAACATGTCTTTTAGAAAGGCCTAATTTATATACCAAACAGAGATCCAGACAGGAGAGAGGATGCCTTCTCTCTCTGCCTCATGCAAACCTGAGACTTGCAGTTGCTTTGAACTGACTATAACTCCAGCCATGTCCTAACGATGATTGCTCATCCTGTTTTTCCCTCCTAAGATTCTTCCAGCATTGTGTTAGGCAGTGAAACACCTGACTTTGCTATCTGACACTCATTGTCTCCTGGGAGGACATATGTGTGCGTACTCCCCAGTGGCTTCTGTGGTCACTAAGATAGCAGCCATTCTCTTCTCCTTTCTGGAAGAACAATGTTTTCATCTGGGAACCTACCATTCATCTGGGACTAACCAATCATGGCAATCCCGCATACTCTTGTCCATGATTGGTTAAAACATCCTGCATTCAGCCAACCCCTGCTTAACTGACGTCACTAACCAGTCAAAAGATGGGAATTTGACCTAAGCAGAACTCATCATTCTATAAGGCACAACTCAGGAAGCCTCTCTCCCTACCAGCTATAAGCATTGTCTCAATTGCTATCGGAAATTGTGTTGCCACCATCAGGAGAGTTAACCAGAGAACAAAACCAAGATAGCCCCCCAAATTCCGGACTATGACCCCTATATTGTAGAGTGAGATTACCCTATGGGACTCTTTCGAGAGAACACAAAGGATAAGCATAATTATACTGGTGGGAATGTCTCATTGGAAGGCATGCTTGAACTGCATTTTGAAGGTTGAATAGGAGTTGGCTGAGCAAACAAAGGAAAAAAGACTGTAAAGAGAACAACTAGGCAGAGCTGGACCAGTGCTTTCATGGGTGTTTGACTAGAGTGAAGGGCGTATGGTGTGGCAGCGGGAGGGAGGAAGAGGAATCAGGTCAGACAAACAGGAGTCAGACCATGCTGTGCCTTGCCGGCATTCCATATGAACATGGCTTTTTCTGTTGCTGGTAATTGGGAGCCATCAAAGGATGTTAAGCTCTGGAGTGGCTGGGTGGATTTTGTATTTTAGACACACAATGCTACCCAGAGTGAAATAGAGAGAATAGTGCTGGAAGCAGGAAAAGCTGCATAAGAATTTCCATTTTGCTGGAATTTCCAAGCATTCTTTCCCAACAAGGGCAACCCAAGGCCTCTCTGGATAGTTCAGGGAAGTTTCTATGTAGACAATTTCAAAGCAGTTAGTATTGATCAGCATCTGGAAGAGGATCCAGGTCATGAAACAATGGCTGAGCACTGATGACCCAGAACATAGAATTGTGAATGAGCTCCATGCTTGCTGTGTGATCTTAGGTTAGCTGCTTAACTTCTCTGAGATTCTATCTCCTTTTCTATAAAGATCCTAATACCCATCTTCCTCTGCTTGGGTAAGCAAAAGAAGTTAAAGCAGATAAGATAAGCCAACCAGGGAAGAAAAGCTAGATTCAAAAACTCATTGGACAACTGGATAACTGGATGACATGACAGATTTCCCCTACTTACACTAAATATGTGATTATAGATTTCAAAACAGCAGGCTCAGTATTTTGGGAGATGTTATTCAAGGATGTTATCACTACTACCTTTGAAGAAAAGTTTAATTCTCATAGATTATTATTTTAAATAAGAGCAGACCTTCCCACGGGGCATTCAGAAGCTTCTGTTTGGTCATTAATTAAAACAGCATGCTTGAGAGCCCTGCAGATGTGTAGTCCCTCATTCTTGGGCCCAAGAGGAAGTGTGATCATAAATTGCTTGGGAATGAATTCACTTGGAATTTTCCATATGACACAAAGGGCTTAAGAGATGAGATTTTGGTCCAGGTGCAAAGGACACTGCCCAGCTGATCTGCACAACCTCAGGGCAGGGACTTCTCTGTCCTCTTTTCAGTGAACCTGACCTATGGGTCCTAAAGCTGAACATCTCTTGCATGAGTGGGAAAACAGAAGAAAGGACTGAGATGGGCTAGTGGGAAGTGGGTATCAACCTGCTGGTGCTTTTACTCCCTAAAATATAGTGATGTAAGGTGCTGTAGTTCAGGGCTTAGCCATCTGAGGCATCTGGGTTTGAGTTCTGCTTACTTACTTATTAGCTGAGTGGCCTTGGACAAATGACTCAGGCTCTCTGAGCTAAAACTTTTTTTATTTACAGAAAACAAGATACAACTACCACTATCCTATAAAGTAGGAGCTTACCTTCTTCCAGATTTTTAGATTAAATAGAACGCACATGAAAAGCAGGTACTCACTATGATGCATCTATGACACATGGTTAACAAATATGTTATTCTTTATGAACATCTATAATTTGGGATCTGTTCTTTCCATCAGCAATATTTTGGGAAACTACCTTTGCCGATCAGGTATAGCCTTGGTGCCCTCAGGTGCCCTTGGTGCCCTATATTCAAAGCTGAAGGGATCCCTGGAGACTCTGCCTCCCTGACTTTTCCTGCTCACATCTAGGACAGCCATGAGGTAAGCAGGAATCCCAAATTCAGCCCATCAGAATCACTCTCCTGAGATGTTGACTCAGGTACAGCAAATTGGTGTCAGGAAAATCATTGGGGTGGTGCCGAAAGAAGATAGCCCTCCCTCCCTTTGCTCCTGTTGGTGTCCAAAAACCTTCCTCCACAGTTAAGGACATGGTCCATTTCTGCAACTTGCAACTAAAGAATTAAGACATTATTTTTTGCCCATAAAAAAAAAAATCAGTGTTTCCTTTTGCAACCTCCTTCTTTTCATTTTACTCCAATGTACTCAAGCATCCCACCCTCATGGTACTATGTAGAATGTTCTCCAAGCACAGCCTAAATTTTCAGAGATTTTTGCCTATCTCCAGAATGCCTTTTCTACTTGGATGTCCACATCCAGTCCTCATCCTTCCATAGACACAGCTTTGCTCACTCTGTAATTGCTTTGGGGAACTCAGTGACTATCCCTGACCCAGCAGCACAAAAATATTTAAGTTTCTCCACCTTCTGGGGGAAGTGTTTACTGCACCTGCCAGTTCATCTTACATTATTTGCAGCTATCAGGACTGTGTGCTCCTTTGGGGATGATCGTGTCCAGCTTTGTGTCTCTGGTACCTGATTCAGAGCAAGAACACAATTCTAGCTGAATGAGTGAATGATAATCCTTACAAATGCATAAAACAAACAATAGCAGAAACATACAGCACCACTTACATAGCTCCATCCACATGCCAAGCACCAAATCAATATATACCCATTGAATCTTCTCAATGGATGTCATTTTCCCAGTTCCACAGATGAGAAGTTGAGGCACAGTGAGGTCACCTGCCTATAGTGACCGACAGGGCTAACAGGTGAAAGAGTTGAGTTTCCTGCCACAGGTGTTTAGGACATTTTTTGTTCTGGGGCAAGTCCCTGGGGCTTGAACTAGTGTCAGCTCATTTTATCAGGACTTGGCCTGATTTTACAATTTGGGGGTGGGAAGCACTTTTTTTTTCACCTTGGAAAAAGCGTTGAGAGGGCAGGCAGAGCGCTGGCACAACAGGGCTAACTTTGATCTAAGTGATGGTGGGGGGCTAATGTTGGAGAGGACAAAGCGGAGAAGCCTTCCCCAAGATTTGACCATTCTGAGCCAGCAAGGTACCCAGAAAAAACCCTAGTGCCTGTAGTCATCCCGTTTTAGCCTTGATTGAATTCATGATGCTGGATTCTGTGTTCAGTGAAGGATCACAGTTTGGTGTTTAAGTTTTGAAGAGTCCTGCAGGTGAGACATGGCTCAGCTGTTTGCTACTGTGGGGTATGTATGTATGTGTAAGAGAGAGAGAGAGAGAAAGAGAGATACTTACCTGGCAGGGGAGATACCATGATCACGGAGGTGATTTTCCCAGGGTGAATCTTATCCATTGCACTCCATTGTGTTGACCCCTGTGATTTCCCCACATGTGGGAAACTCAACTGCATAATTTGTGGTAGTGGGGGACTGCTTTTGTGCTCTCCCCAGGTTTAAAAGAGAGAGACCTTGGACAAATTCCATAACCTCTAGGTGACTCAGTCTCTTCGCCTGTAGAATGGGGCATGGTAAAAAGCCTGTGTGTTATAGAACGCCCATGGAAACTAAATGGGAAAATAACATGGAAATTGCCTTGGCACACTTGGTAGCTACCCATCACATGGTAGTCATATGCAAATATTAATGCAAAAATTTATGCCGATTATGGTAGAGTGAATAATAGCAGTTTGGGTCTTTGAGAGAGCAAAGGGAAAGAAAAGAGAAGGATAAAAAGGGAGTTACCCATGTCCCACTTTGCCAAAGCGAGCACAGCCCCTGAGAACGAAGTTGCATTGCTAGCCACCCAGTTCTCTGAGGGTCCTGTTGGCTTTGGGCACAGGCTAGGGTCTATGGTTCACATGTCCCATTGTGATGTAATGATGAGTGATGGCTCTGAAGGATCCCTCCATATAGCAAACCCAATTTGGACTACTATTTCCCCTTTCCAAATTTCCAGTTCCCCCCCAAAAAAATAAAAACTCATCGAATGACAAGTTTGATTAAAAAGGCTCATTTTATTGCTAGCACCTTTTGCCAAAGAGCCATATTGTCTCACAAATCCTGAGCCATGAGTGACAAAGCTGGCAGCAGTTTCATCCTACAGGAGAAGAAAGTGGTCATGATCTTCCCAGAGTCCATCGGAACTCAGGGGCTCTTCACCCCAAACCTGATAGATTTTCCACTTGGAGTCCTTTTGTGCTTTCAACATGGCCAATTCTGGTTTCAGATCCAGAAGGTCTGGAAGCACTTCTTGCAGAAACCAGATTTTAGGAGCTGGCATTGTATCACAGCATGCAAAGCTACCGCCTGTAACATGGACATCCCATATGGGCACCGGTTCAAGCCCCAGCTATTCCACTTCCAATACAACTCTCCACTAATGTGCCTGGGAAAGCAATGAAAAAAATGGCCCAATGTGCTTGGGACCCTGGCACCCACATGGGAGACCTAGAAAATGCTCTGGCTCATGATTTCTGCCATTGCAGCCATTTGGGGAGTAAGCCAGTGGATGAAAGAACTCCCTTTTTATGTAACTCTGACTTTCAAATAAGTAAATCTTTTTAAAACATAGACTCTATTACAAAACTTTCAATTAGCTGCAAAATAAATATTGACATTATATTTTAAGGTAAGAAATAAATATATTTTCTTGATACAGCTATGTGTTTTATGTTTTAATAACCACAGTCTGCCTGGCTCACAAATTAGATCTACTCCCTGAGAGGTCTTTGGGTTGACCTGGGGTGGTGGTGAGAGTAAGCATCACCATGCATTGGTAGCCTTATGCACACTGATCACCATGTCCATCAGCCCTGCTCAGGCAGGATTTGATCAGATGAAAATCACTCTACTGCAAGCCTTTCTCTATGCTATTAGTGCTGAGCCCTGAGGCAAGGCAGTGATACAATGAGCACTGTCAAAAAGCAAGGAGCACAGAACAGGTTGGAGAGGTAACACTTTGGATCATGTAGAGGTGTCACTTCTGTACAGCTGTAATCTCTGTGAACTCCCACTTCCGGGAGACAGAACAATTTGCAACATATCAATGAATGAAAATATTGACTTATGCATTCACTCTGTGGGCAGCTGGTAACCCAACCGCAGCAGTCACCAGCAGGAATGGGCCCCTGGCATGCTCAGGCTCCTTCCTATGGGATGCCCAAAGGGCACCTCGTGCCTGCCTCAAGGAGCAGCCCCTTCCCCATTGATGTTATTTGTAGCCGGAGTCAAGCATGACACCATCTCCCATCTGCAGCTTTTGAGCTGCGCTGAAGAGATGAGCCGGATAAAAATGCAATCCCTAACATGCGGCCCGCATAGTGGCCCTGCCTGTCTGCCTCACAAAGGTTGAGAGTCCTCTGTAGATTCTAATTAGGGAAGTGCTCCGAGGTCCCTTTCCCCGGGGGCGGGGAAACAGGAGAGACCAGGAGCTTTACAAAGCTGCATTTTGCCTCGCCTGGCTGACTGTCAAGCGTGCTACCCGCCACCCCCTGCAAATCCCAAAAACCCATCAGCTTAATACCACCCCCTCCCCAGCTCTCATAAACTTTCATCTTGTTCCCAGGATCCACCAAAGTAAATAAGATGTCCACCTAGATAATGGAAACCCCACCAGCTCTCAGTTAGTGCCTTTTCATGCCAATTAAACACGTTTCATGCAGTCATGGTGGACGCATCAGTGACTGCATCTCCAGACGCCAATGGGGCCGCAGCAGACCTCAGCCCAGCCGAGAAAACGCATTTCTCGTGAGCTTTCTCCCTGTCGTATTCTAACCACTTGGCAACGGCCTCAGTTGAAAAACATTGATTCGCAGAGATATATATGGATATATAAGCTGATGAGCCACCTTATTTGTGGCTGATTACTGATAAAGACCTCAGAGTGCTTAATTTAAATTAATACTTCCTTCATTAATGAAAATCCAACTTGGAGCATAAAAAGTCTTGACAGATGCACTTACTGCACAAACATACATTTGTCTACGCCAAGTCAATTGAACATGCAATCATATTGGGTCGGGGTTATAATTGATAATGATTCTACAATTATTACTTCGCTTAGGTGTGTGTGATTCACTGGAGTTGCTCTGAGCACCTAATGAGCTTTTCTCCCTCCTTGTGAAGAGCCACTTGGAAGGACAGAGAAATACAAGGGGGCTTCAGAAAGTTCACCAAAAAACTACATGTGGCTTTTCAAAAATTTTCATACTGAAGGAAACTTCTTTTTGAAA